>NC_052326.1:40997815-41005315 GCF_016432855.1 Salvelinus namaycush
GAACAGAAGCTGTGGAAAAGCTCAAACGGAGAGAGAGAGAGAGAGAGAGAGAGAGAGAGAGAGAGAGAGAGAGAGAGAGAGAGAGAGAGAGAGAGAGAGACAGACAGACAGACAGACAGACAGACAGACAGACAGACAGAGACAGACAGACAGACAGACAGACAGACAGACAGACAGACAGACAGACAGACAGACAGACAGACAGACAGACAGACAGACAGACAGAGAGAGAGAGACAGAGAGAGATAAGAACATACAGAGAGAAAGCGAGAGAGAGAGAGACACAGACAGACAGACAGACAGACAGACAGACAGACAGACAGACAGACAGACAGACAGACAGACAGACAGACAGACAGACAGACAGACAGAGAGAGATAAGAACATACAGAGAGAAAGCGAGAGAGAGAGAGTGAGACAGAGGGAGATAAGGACAGAGATGGAGAGAAAGAGAGTTTAGTAGGAGAGGTACGGCATGCACTGACAAACAGTGATCTACCACTATGAGGCCATGCAAGCCCAAAGCCTAGCACACAGTAGCAGTAATAGTCACAGTAACAGTCACAGTAACAGTCACAGTAACAGTCACAGTAACAGTCGCCCTGGAACCTCCAGTGGTATCCGGAACAGGAAAAAAAGAGTGTAGATACACACACATACGGATCAAAAACACTGCGGAGAACATGAGAGCAGAAAACACCAGGACACAGCTGAAATCATGAGTGAGAGTGTGTGTGTAGGCTATTATGTGTGAGAGGGGGAGTTTGTTGTGAATATACATTGAGAAGGCATTATGTGTGAGAGGGGGAGTTTGTTGTGTATTTACAATGAGAAGGCATTATGTGTGTGTGTAATATATTTATGTGTGATAGTGTGCTGGGATGTTGGGCGTGTGGGTCTATATATGCTACCGGGATCTAATTTGTGTGTTGCTACTAGGATGTTGTGTTTTGACTGACCACCAGCAGGGGGCACCACTTGGTCCAGTAGCTTCATACTGGTCCTCTTCCAGATCTTCTTGATGACCGCTCTCAGCTCCTCGTTGGCCTGCTCCAGATTACCTACAGCACAGATAAACAACACATGTCCTGTCACTATCAATACAAACTGTACAGATGATACTGTTGTGGTGTTGTGCTGTGTCTCCTACCATCAGTTTTGATCTTCAAGGCTGTGCGTACTAATGCAAATAGGGTAGCATTGAACATCACGGTGCCGTCGCTGTTTAGAGGCATGTTCATGGCCACCAGTCTCTGAGAGAAGGAAAAAGGAGAGTTACTTACATGCTGTTTATAGGGATCAACACATGCCAGAAACATTTGAGAGAGAGAGAGACAGAGAGTTACAAGAGAGAGAGAGTGAGGGACAAAAATAGAGAGCGAGAGAGAGGGATATCATAGCAGAGAAAAGGAGAAAGAGAGAGAGAGACCAGAGAGAGGGTGTACCTTGCAGGCCACTCTATGAGGACAGAGTTTGCCGAAGCCCAGAGGAGGCTGAATGCGTCGGAGCAGAGTGACCACGTCCAGATGTTTAATCCTGCCCCTGTGTCAGAGAGAGAGAGAGAGCAAGATATAAACATGCACTCAGAGACTATTGCAACAGAACAGACAGAAATTAATCTCAAACATAATCTCACACAGGTTAATACAGCCAAATATTTGCACTAAATAGACACACAAAACACACTTACTTGGCCTCTGGGTCATACTCAGACCAGATCCTCTTAAACTCGTCCAAGTGGTGAGGACCCAGGATCGACCAATCACGAGTCAGATAGTCAAAGTTGTCCATGATGACAGCCACAAACAAATTGATAATCTAGATTAGAAGAACAGAACAGGCTACAGTTATTGTGGGAATATAGGCCTGTATCTGTGTGAGCGTATTTGTGAGAATTTATAGTGTATGCCTGTATGCTGGTGTGTATGTGTTTGAGTGTGTGTCTGCTGAGTGTATAATAGGCTTGAACATTTTCCAGATTTTCATATCTTCATACCAACCTTCTCTCATCCCAGGATTTATGGTATTACCGGCATAGCACACAAGGGGGTGCTAAAAACGCAAGAAGAGCCCATTGGCCCTCTATTACCAGAATGCTAACAAAATAAGCACAAACTAATAATGAAATCACATAGACGCTGTTAGCTAAATGCTAATGAGTGAAAACAAACATAAACTAATTGCAAAGATAGGCAAATTAAGCTCATAAAGTTATGCAAGCATAGCTAGCAGCTATCAAATGTTATTTTCGGTGAGTGTGGACATTTACAAGCGAAAGTGAATGAGAAATTGTGCAAATGAACAAAGTTGCGATGCATGCTTTTCTGAAGAAAGAGCAGCATGTGTACATGGAGCAGAGGGGAGAGAAAGGAGGGGGAAAAATGCTAGTAGGAAGCACAGGGAACAAATGGCAGCTGTAAAGATAACTCATCCAGAGCTCTTTGACTCCTGGTAGAAAGCCATTATAAGATATCTGATGGCAAACATTTAGTAGTGATTTGCATACAAGTGTAACTTCATTATCTCATGTGCAACACACACCTGAGACTCACCGCTAGATATAGAACGCTATGGACTCAGCAGCTCTTTCTCCCATTGTGCTATTTACAAACATGTGACTGGCTCAACTGTTCTGAGAAACTACGGTAACCTTCATAATGTAAAATAACATGACAGGTGAAATGAAGAACGCAATCTGCTTTATCTCCTTACGTATTGCACAATTTGACTGCAGGTATTCACTTTAAACGTAGCTACAAATATTCACATTTACTGTTAAATAGTTTTGACGATATTGAAAAACCATCCCGTGGCTGTTTCCAAATACCCCGGTATACGGTATATACGGTATACAGCGCAAACCTAGTGTATAAGTGTGTCCAGTATGTACAGTATGTACAGAATGGTGTGTATCTAAGTGTATTTATGCACCAGGAATGCACAGAGCATGTAGAAGCTGATGAAGTAGATGTAGGCGAAGCTGGCTCCACAGGTCATCTCCTCTCCAGGGTTGTAGTCAGACTCTGGGTCACACAGCTTTCCAGACACACACGCCAACATGATCTCCTGCCACGCCTCCCCCGTGGCACACCTGAGACCAAGACATGACTCGTCAAGATACCTCAGCATAACGTTTGCACAACCTATTCACAACCATATGTCATCAACATATCTCCTTACCTCGTCTGTGGTACACCTGGGACAAAAACATCACTCATCAGATAGCCTAGTCAGCATTACCATAATCTTTTCACAACCACATTTCCTGATGAAGACTTTTAGGGATAGTTTGGAATTTTGGCAATGAGGCCCTTTATCTACTTCGGATGAACTTGTGGATACCATTTTTATGAAATTTGAGATAGTTTCACAAGCCAATACTAACTAGCTTAGCACAAAGACTGGAAGTATTTGGATACAGCTAGCATAACTTCCTTTATGCTGGACTTCATTGCTAAATTCCCGAACTATCCCTTTAAGGGTCAAAACGTTGTTAAAGGTAACTTTAGAGGAATGACGTTGCACGAGCAGCAATGCAGAATTTGCGATGAGGAAGAAGTATGACTTCGCTCTCAGACAGTCACACGTATATCTGTGCATGTGCACGGGTTCGCTTCATGCTCTTACAACGTGGTAGCTACGGGACCGAAATAGCAAAGATGTTTAGTCTTGCGCTTCAACGCTACATCGTCTGGGTGAACTCTGCCCATGTGACCCCTCACGCTGACCCCCTGACCCCTACAGACCTAAAGAGCAACAACACGGCCTGAGGGAAGGTCTGAAAGTTGTTGTTCCTGTTGATGTGGGTGCCATCCACCATGGCTACCTTCCCGAACACCTGAAACAAACAATATAGATAAACAAGGGTCAGTTTACATACCGTGTGAAGAACAGGGTTGTGTTCATTAGCGTATGCAATCGAAAACAATTTTACTACTCTTTATAAAGAGGTTTGGTGAGGCTGTTACTGTGAGACTGACCCAGGTGTACTGCTACTCTTTATAAAGAGGTTTGGTGAGGCTGTTACTGTGAGACTGACCCAGGTGTACTGCTACTCTTTATAAAGAGGTTTGGTGAGGCCTCCCGGGTGGCGCAGTGGTCTAGGGCACTGCATCGCATTGCTAGCTGCGCCACCAGAGTCTCTGGGTTCGCGCCCAGGCTGGGCTGGGTTCGCGCCCAGGCTCTGTCGCAGCCGGCCGCAACCGGGAGGTCTGTGGGGCGATGCACAATTGGCATAGCGTCGTCCGGGTTAGGGAGGGTTTGGCCGGTAGGGATATCCTTGTCTCAGTATGTAAAAAAAAATGTAATAAAATGTATGCACTCTACTGTAAGTCGCTCTGGATAAGAGCGTCTGCTAAATGACTAAAAATGTAAATGTAAATGAGGCTGTTACTGTGAGACTGACCCAGGTGTACTGCTACTCTTTATAAAGAGGTTTGGTGAGGCTGTTACTGTGAGACTGACCCAGGTGTACTGCTACTCTTTATAAAGAGGTTTGGTGAGGCTGTTACTGTGAGACTGACCCAGGTGTACTGCTACTCTTTATAAAGAGGTTTGGTGAGGCTGTTACTGTGAGACTGACCCAGGTGTACTGCTACTCTTTATAAAGAGGTTTGGTGAGGCTGTTACTGTGAGACTGACCCAGGTGTACTGCTACTCTTTATAAAGAGGTTTGGTGAGGCTGTTACTGTGAGACTGACCCAGGTGTACTGCTACTCTTTATAAAGAGGTTTGGTGAGGCTGTTACTGTGAGACTGACCCAGGTGTACTGCTTATCTTTATAAAGAGGTTTGGTGAGGCTGTAACCGTGAGACTGACCCAGGTGTACTGCTTATCTTTATAAAGAGGTTAAGTCAGGCTGTTACCGTGAGACTGACTCAGGTGTACTGCCACTCTTTATGAAGAGGTTTAGTGAGGCTGTTACTGTGAGATGAAGAAGAAGATATTTTGGGGAGAATGGTTTAGTAACAAATAGTTTCTCAGTTTCAGTGACTCACCTGCATGCCGATGACAGCATAGATGAAGAAGAGCATGGCGATCAGAAGGGCGACATAGGGCAGAGCCTGGAGGGAGAGAGAGAGGCAGAGAGAGGGCAGAGTGAGAGACAGCGAGAATGAGAGCGAGAAGAATGAGAGAAATGGTAAGGAGAATGAGAATGAAAGGAGAATTAGAATGAAAGAGGGAGACAGAAAGCGAGAGGGAAAGAGACAGAAAGAAAGAGACCAGAGATAGTTCAATTCATTAATAGCCTGGTAAATGAGCTGAGTGGATGATGCCTACTCACCTGAAAGGACTTGATGAAGGTCCACAGGAGGGTGCGGATGCCCTCCCCTCTACTCAGCAGCTTGACCAATCGCATGACTCGGAACAGTCGGAAGAAGGTGATGGAGATGCGAGCACTGTCCTCCGTGTTCTGTAGGAGACGGAGGCAGCATTAGAGGATCGGAGTGTGTGTGTGTGTTTGTAGAAAGCCAGCATGAGGGTTTGCGCTCAGACTAGAATGGAAGGTGGCCGGTGCGCAGGAGAAAGAATATACAGTATGTAGAGTTCAAAAGGTACTCACACTCAAAACCATGAAAAGGAATAACCTGTGTACACAGGGAACCTGGCTGTGCTTCAATGCCTGGACCAGCACTTAACAGTACTCAAAGTACTACATGCATGTATACTAAATCAAATGTTGATACTAACGGTGACTGGCCTTTACTGAGACTGAGATGTGAGATATATATGAGCTGATTCAGCATGTATTGCATCTTTACTCAACTAACATCTCTGAGGGTTGTTTGGGGGATGGTGGCGATTTTACGTATCCTTGTGATTCATATTTGATCAAGTTTGCATTATATTTCACATTAATCTAAGTATCATGTTATGGACATCAAAACACTTTCTGTTCAAACCAGACGAATCCTGGACTTGTTGCATCTACTAGGGCAGAGTTTCCCAACCCTCTCCTCAGGGACCACCAACCATTTCATACATTTGTTGTAGCCCTGATGACGAGAAGTTGGGGAAACAGCAGTGGGGTAAACTCTGTGGGAGGAGTTTAGAGTGACAGAGTGGGAGGAGTATTCCCATATGCAGTTTAGCTGGAGTGTATCTGCTATGTAACTGTATCTAAGAGGCTGGTGGTGAAGTTTTGCCAGGAGCCCTGCTACAGTACAGACAGACCTACAGGGGAGGACGAGAGGGACAGGGTGCATGCTGTAGGAAAGAAAACCTTGCCATAACTTGACTGGACACATCAGCACAAGCATGGCACCCTCGGTCCAGAGTCACTGCATGCGGAGTCACAGTGGGACTGACCCCCCCAGAGAGGTCAGCCAGCAGGGGTCAGAGGTCATAGCAGAGGTCATGATCCCAACCCCATGGGGTCATCCATGGGTCACTGCCGCACGCAGAGGGAACATTGCACAGCAGAGACCATGCAGCGGTGTCAGCGATACAAACGTGAGGAGGAGCGGACAGAACCGCCCTCACCATGGGGATGCACTCCGCCACGTTTGAGTGACCGACACACTCTCCTTCAAAATAATAACCCCAAACCAAAAAAGGAAAATGAAGAGCAGAAAAACGTAAACAAAAAATACAACCAAAAAGAACCGTAAAGAAACCAAACCAAACCAATCTCAAAATGAAAACAGAACTTTTTAATTGTATAAATTAAAAAGGCAAGGTTTTAGAAGAGGCCATTTAGAAAATTAGAGGAGGTTATATAGATTGAAGACGATAAAATAAAGATCAACATAAACCAATGCAAGCCCAGAGAAGACAGGGCAGGGCCCTGATTGGGGGAAGAGCATCTTACCCCCGACTCATCCAACTGAGGAGCCTCCGTAGGCTTTAAAATCAAAGACCTGTGTTAATGACTCACACAACGGTATCACAACCCTCAGGTCTCCCTTATACTTTAACACAATATTATCACCATGTTTAAGACGTATGCACCATTAAAGACACACGTAACTACATATACTGTCACTACGCTTAAATTAAACTTACGTTAGGTTTAAGACTGACACACAACATTGTCTCGACACTTGACGTTTATACACTGTTTTTGTAACATTGAAAGACCGACCGACTCACACCTAAATAACAACCCCTATGTAACATACCGGTGATGACACGCAGAACAGAATCTTAACACTTTAAATGTTTAAGACTGTCAGACAACATACTGTGACGCTTAAGAACTTCTATGTGGCGCTTACGTTGCATTTAAGACTGACATAGCATTAAGACAATATAACACTTAAGTTAACGTTTAAGACTGACATAGCATTAAGACAATATAACACTTAAGTTAACGTTTAAGACTGAAACATAACTTTATCACTCCCCCTGTGTAATGGTAATGACTGACATACATTATCGTAATGGTTTTAAATGGTTTAAACAGCAAGATGAAAAAGCTTGTGGCTCTACATATGGATAATGCTATAACAATGTTTCTGAAACATTATTTGACTGACCCAGACTGTTAATATGATGCTT
>NC_052326.1:41010315-41132815 GCF_016432855.1 Salvelinus namaycush
AGCAGAAACAGCAGGCCATATAACCAAAGACCAGCGGGTGCATTCAGTGAGGTAAAACGTCCAGCATGTCGCAGATAGAAATGTAACAAATAAAGCTAATACAATTGCCTATTCTATCTGACAGTCATATCTGTTCTACACAATACTTTTCTATCTAAACGTTCTGTAACGGTACACCCTCTTGAACACACCCCAGAACATAGATACATAGAGGGAGGACAGATGACCGGGGACAGATCAGACGGGACAGATCAGGGGCGGGGCCAAGGAGGGTTGGGTGGGGCTTACTTACATCAATCTCACTGAGCACAATGTCTACTATGCTGCCCATCACCACCAGGGCGTCGAACACATTCCAGGCGTCCCCAAAATACCCCTGAGTGAGGTCAGGGGAGTAGGCAGTGGTTAGGTGGTGAGGTTAATACTGGGCTACTGGTGTCATTTCAGTTACTTTCAAATGTTATCTGCATGTTTAATGCATCTATTCCACTGTACAACTTTATTGTAAATGACAGTATGCAATAAAACACGTTGATAGAATTACTGAACTCTAAATGTTAAGGTATTAGAAAGTTAGCTAGGTCACTGGTTAGTGTTCCCAGGTATGCACTAGTAGTCACAAAGAGACAGAGAGAGAGACAGAGAGAGAGAGATACAGAGATTGAGAGAGAGAGAGAAAAGAGTTGGAGAGAGAGAGAGAGAGAGAGAGAGAGAGAGAGAGAGAGAGAGAGAGAGAGAGAGAGAGAGAGAGAGAGTCCTGTCTCTAGGCACTGCACCACACCACTCAGTCTCTTACTGGGTCCCTGTCCTTCTTCTCAACACAAAGCTGTGTGTAGGTACAGTAGGGGGTAGGGAGGAGCAGGAAGGGGTAGGGCAGGGTGTAAACAAGTCAACAACCAACAAATGAAGGTACTGTACTGTACACACAATAACCAAAGACACCTACAAACATAACAGCCACAGACAATACACCCACAAAATAGACAAATGGGGATCTATGTGAGACGGGAAATGCACGAATATGTATGTGTGTGTGTGTTCGTCTGTGTGCACAGATGCATGCATTTGTGTGTGTGTGTGTGTGTGTGTCTGGGGGTGTGTGTTTGTGTGTGTGTCCTTACCCGAGGTTTGAAGGCGATGAGTTTGAGCACCATCTCTGCAGTGAAAACAGCAGTGAAGACCATGTTGAGGATGTCCATCACATAGTTAAATGTTGCAGACTGGCCATAGTGCTACAGGAGAGGGAGATAGAGAGAGAGATAGAGGGAGATAGAGAGAGGGATGGAGAGGGAGATAGGTGGAAAGATGGAGAGGGAGATAGAGAGATGGAGATAGAGAGAGAGATGGAGAGATGAAGAGGGAGATAGAGAGAGATGGAGAGATGGAGAGGGAGATAGATGGAGAGATGGAGAGGGACACAGAGAGAGAGATGGAGAGATGGAGAGGGAGATAGATGGAGAGATGGAGAGGGACACAGAGAGAGAGATGGAGAGGGAGATAGAGAGATGGAGAGATGGAGAGGGAGACAGAGAGAGAGATGGAGAGCGAGACAGAGAGAGAGATGGAGAGGGAGACAGAGAGAGAGATGGAGAGGGAGATAGAGAGAGAGATGGAGAGCGAGATGGAGAGAGAGATGGAGAGGGAGATAGAGAGAGAGATGGAGAGCGAGATGGAGAGAGAGATGGAGAGGGAGATAGAGAGAGAGATGGAGAGCGAGATAGAGAGAGAGATGGAGAGCGAGATAGAGAGAGAGATGGAGAGCGAGATGGAGAGAGAGATGGAGAGGGAGATAGAGAGAGAGATGGAGAGCGAGATAGAGCGATAGAGAGGGAGATAGAGAGAGAGATGGAGAGGGAGATAGAGAGAGAGATGGAGAGCGAGATAGAGCGATAGAGAGGGAGATAGAGAGAGAGATGGAGAGGGAGATAGAGAGAGAGATGGAGAGCGAGATAGAGCGATAGAGAGGGAGTTAGAGAGAGAGATGGAGAGGGAGATAGAGAGAGATGGAGAGCGAGATAGAGCGATAGAGAGGGAGGGAAGGAGAACAATCAAGGTTTTTTATTTCTAATAACCGGAGTATAATAACAAATGTTACGACAAGACTACGGCCTCTGAATGGGTTGGGTTGAGCTTCTTCTTACCTGCACAGCCAGGCAGAGCGTGTTGAGCATGATGAGGACGAACATGATGTACTCAAACCCTGTGGAGTTGACCACGTACCAGAACTTATACTGGTAGGGGTTCTTAGGGATGTACCTCCTCAACGGACGGGCCTTCAGGGCATACTCCACACACTGCCGCTGTAGAGAGAAGCCACACAGTTATTCATTGCATACCTGTACACACAGTATAGTATACACCAGGATTTCTGTTAGCTGGTAATAACCGGCTTTTGGCCAATAAACATTTTGAAAAGCCGCTAAATAAAATAACCAAGAAGACTCGAGGCTGTAATCGCTAACAAAGGTGCTTCAACAAAGTACTGAGTAAAGTGTCTGAATACTTATGTAAATAAGGTAGTTCTGTTTTAATTTTTTTATATATATTTTTTATATAAAACCTGTTTTCACTTTGTCATTATGGGTTATTATATGTAGATTAATGAGGAAAAATAATAATTTTATCCATTTTAGAATAAGGCTGTAACGTATCAAAATGTGGACAAAGTGAAGGAACACTTTCCGAATGCACTGTATAATTTTGTGGAATTAAACTGGCTCGTGTGTACAGTATACTTGTTATGTATCTTATTTCTCACATGCGTACAGCATACAGATACTGAGCCTTTAAGCGTGAAATCTGTCAGACAGTGTGGGAGCTGCTGCTGCAGCATCTCAAACAGCAAATGCATTGGTAATGGAAGGCAGCCTTCATACTACAGTACATATTATGAGGCATGTCTTACCTTTCTTCAAAGTAGCCAAAAACAGACCATATCCGTGGAGGCAATTATTTTATATAATCTTTCTTTCATTGTCCAGTAGACAAAGGCACAACCCTAGTCATATTAACAACCCATGCTAGTTGTTGCATATTTCATCTCCCCTCTTTCTACATTTCAAACAGATATTTTTATCTCTGTCACATGAAACCGCTCGCAGGTGCGTTTTGACAACCGTGTTTTCCCATGAATTGCATTATGGAACAAACATTTGCGCCTAGCCTACTGCCTTGTGCACGTTGCTGCACTCATAATGTGAAGAAATAATAGTTGATCAATGTTTTAAGCTAAACGATCTGATCTGTTGCATCAGACTCATTGCTTTTTAACGTTTTTTATTTTTGTAGCCTCGGCTTACTGGTTGTATGAATTTGGGATCTATCATCTCACAGTCAGAGTCTGTTTGGAACAGACTATTTCTTTCTCTCCAAGCTGATCAATAGAATAGGTCAACTTTTCTACTATGAGGGATAGTAGATTGACATAGGTAGTGATTTTGCTGTTTGTTACTCGTCTTATCGGCTGTGAGAACAGTTATTCTAACATGTTCAAAGTACGCATCAGAATTTGGTAAGAAGAACCGGATATCATTGCATCCTCTGTTAATATGAAAGACTATAATCTGAATGTGATTTCTGTCACTCTGAGCAGTCATAATCAGGTTACGCACCCAACGCATATGGGTCCGGTACATTTATCAAATGTCAGTTACATTTAAATGCTGCTGGTCAAATGTCTGGAGGCATATTTTCCTAATGGAAACCCTGGTATACACACAAACTGCATAGCAACACACTGAGAACCTTAGTGTGGGGAAGGATGAGCAGACTAAACTTGTAGTGCCACAAAACTCATAAACACACATAAACACCACATGAACACACACGTACAGATGCACACGCACGCACACACCCACACACACACATGTTTTGGTCTTCTAAACACACACACACATGTTTTGTTCTTCTAAACACACACACACATGTTTTGTTCTTCTAAACACACACACACACACATGTTTTGTTCTTCTAAACACACACACACACACACACACACATGTTTTGTTCTTCTAAACACACACACACACACACACATGTTTTGTTCTTCTAAACACACACACATGTTTTGTTCTTCTAAACACACACACACACATGTTTTGTTCTTCTAAACACACACACACACACATGTTTTGTTCTTCTAAACACACACACATGTTTTGTTCTTCTAAACACACACACACACATGTTTTGTTCTTCTAAACACACACACACACATGTTTTGTTCTTCTAAACACACACACACACACACATGTTTTGTTCTTCTAAACACACACACACACATGAACTGACCTGGTTCTTATCAAGCTCACAGTTCTTGTACTCTTTCTCTCCTTGCTCCTGGAAGGTGACGATGACGAAGCCGACGAAGATGTTCATCATGAAGAAAGCGATGATGATGATGTAGATGATGAAGAAGATGGAGATCTCGATGCGGTAGTTGTAGATGGGACCCAGGTTCTCCCTGTTAGAGTCTATGGCCTTGTAGAGCAACCTGAGAGAGAGAGAGAGAGAGGGAGAGGAGAGAGATAGGAGAGACCGAGAGGAGAAAGAGAGAGAGAGATAGGAGAGACAGAGAGAGGAGAGAAATAGGAGAGAGAGAGAGAGAGATCGGAGAGAGAGAGATAGAGAGATAGGAGAGACAGAGAGAGGAGAGAGAGGGAGAGGGAGAGGAGAGCAGATAGAGAGAGAGAGAAGACATTTTTGTTTAATTGTTATTTTTTATACACAAAAATATGAACGTGTTTAATATTGTATTTGAGTATATATTATGAGAGTGTGTCTTACGAAGGCCAGCCCTCGAAGGTAGACACGGTGAAAAGAGCCATCATGGCCATCAGCACGTTGTCAAAGTTGAACTCGCTGTTGTGCCACACTCTCTTTTGGATGGCCGGCTGGTTCACGTCCCCGTCCTTAAAATGGATGTAGGTGCCCCTGGGAGGTTAGAGGTCAGAGGTCAGGATATAGGGTTAGGCCTATGATGTACAATATATTAACAATATGAATATTGTGGATGTTGTGAATATGTATGTCTATGGGCAACATGCTCAACTCACAAGATACTAAAGAACACATACTGTAGAGTAAATGAAAGTATTTATGGTACAATATGACTGGTGTCAGTTTACTATGTAGCTATAGATGGACAAATGTATCAAAAGCTACTGACTTGCATTCGTCTGGGCTGGACTTGGCTTCGTCTGTACAGCGGTAAAACTTCCCCTGTGAAGCAAACACACACATCTTCATTGTCTGGGATAGTGTCTACACACAAGGGTCTAATTCATTAGGACACACCATAGCAAAATGTTTAGCAACGGAAAACAAAAACAAGCATTTCATATTGGATGGGTTTCAGTGATCCCCCGTTTCAGTCAGTTTTCTTCCAATTTGGTGTTACAGCGCTGACAGTGTTGTTACAGTAGTGTTATAGTACTGATCTTAGAACCAGTGTTACAGCGCTGACAGTGTTGTTACGGTAGTGTTATAGTACTGATCTTAGAACCAGTGTTACAGCGCTGACAGTGTTGTTACGGTAGTGTTATAGTACTGATCTTAGAACCAGTGTTACAGCGCTGACAGTGTTGTTACGGTAGTGTTATAGTACTGATCTTAGAACCAGTGTTACAGCGCTGACAGTGTTGTTACAGTAGTGTTATAGTACTGATCTTAGAACCAGTGTTACAGCGCTGACAGTGTTGTTACAGTAGTGTTATAGTACTGATCTTAGAACCAGTGTTACAGCGCTGACAGTGTTGTTACAGTAGTGTTATAGTACTGATCTTAGAACCAGTGTTACAGCGCTGACAGTGTTGTTACGGTAGTGTTATAGTACTGATCTTAGAACCAGTGTTACAGCGCTGACAGTGTTGTTACGGTAGTGTTATAGTACTGATCTTAGAACCAGTGTTACAGCGCTGACAGTGTTGTTACGGTAGTGTTATAGTACTGATCTTAGAACCAGTGTTACAGCGCTGACAGTGTTGTTACGGTAGTGTTATAGTACTGATCTTAGAACCAGTGTTATGGCGCTGACAGTGTTGTTACGGTAGTGTTATAGTACTGATCTTAGAACCAGTGTTATGGCGCTGACAGTGCTGTTACGTAGTGTTATAGTACTGATCTTAGAACCAGTGTTATGGCGCTGACAGTGCTGTTACGGTAGTGTTATAGTACTGATCTTAGAACCAGTGTTACAGCGCTGACAGTGTTGTTACAGTAGTGTTATAGTACTGATCTTAGAACCAGTGTTATGGCGCTGACAGTGTTGTTACGGTAGTGTAATAGTAGTGATCTTAGAACCAGTGTTACAGCGCTGACAGTGCTGTTACGGTAGTGTTATAGTACTGATCTTAGAACCAGTGTTACAGCGCTGACAGTGTTGTTACGGTAGTGTTATAGTACTGATCTTAGAACCAGTGTTATGGCGCTGACAGTGTTGTTACGGTAGTGTTATAGTACTGATCTTAGAACCAGTGTTACAGCGCTGACAGTGTTGTTACGGTAGTGTTATAGTACTGATCTTAGAACCAGTGTTACAGCGCTGACAGTGTTGTTACGGTAGTGTTATAGTACTGATCTTAGAACCAGTGTTACAGCGCTGACAGTGTTGTTACGGTAGTGTTATAGTACTGATCTTAGAACCAGTGTTACAGCGCTGACAGTGTTGTTACGGTAGTGTTATAGTACTGATCTTAGAACCAGTGTTACAGCGCTGACAGTGTTGTTACAGTAGTGTTATAGTACTGATCTTAGAACCAGTGTTACAGCGCTGACAGTGTTGTTACGGTAGTGTTATAGTACTGATCTTAGAACCAGTGTTACAGCGCTGACAGTGTTGTTACGGTAGTGTTATAGTACTGATCTTAGAACCAGTGTTACGGCTCTGACAGTGCTGTTACGGTAGTGTTATAGTACTGATCTTAGAACCAGTGTTACAGCGCTGACAGTGTTGTTACAGTAGTGTTATAGTACTGATCTTAGAACCAGTGTTACGGCTCTGACAGTGCTGTTACGGTAGTGTTATAGTACTGATCTTAGAACCAGTGTTATGGCGCTGACAGTGTTGTTACGGTAGTGTTATAGTACTGATCTTAGAACCAGTGTTATGGCGCTGACAGTGCTGTTACGTAGTGTTATAGTACTGATCTTAGAACCAGTGTTACAGCGCTGACAGTGCTGTTACGGTAGTGTTATAGTACTGATCTTAGAACCAGTGTTACAGCGCTGACAGTGTTGTTACGGTAGTGTTATAGTACTGATCTTAGAACCAGTGTTACAGCGCTGACAGTGTTGTTACGGTAGTGTTATAGTACTGATCTTAGAACCAGTGTTGCAGCGCTGACAGTGTTGTTACGGTAGTGTTATAGTACTGATCTTAGAACCAGTGTTACAGCGCTGACAGTGTTGTTACGGTAGTGTTATAGTACTGATCTTAGAACCAGTGTTACCACGCTGACAGTGCTGTTACGTAGTGTTATAGTACTGATCTTAGAACCAGTGTTACAGCGCTGACAGTGTTGTTACGGTAGTGTTATAGTACTGATCTTAGAACCAGTGTTATGGCGCTGACAGTGCTGTTACGTAGTGTTATAGTACTGATCTTAGAACCAGTGTTACAGCGCTGACAGTGTTGTTACGGTAGTGTTATAGTACTGATCTTAGAACCAGTGTTATGGCGCTGACAGTGCTGTTACAGTAGTGTTATAGTACTGATCTAAGAACCAGTGTTACAGCGCTGACAGTGTTGTTACGGTAGTGTTATAGTACTGATCTTAGAACCAGTGTTACAGCGCTGACAGTGTTGTTACAGTAGTGTTATAGTACTGATCTTAGAACCAGTGTTACGGCTCTGACAGTGCTGTTACGGTAGTGTTATAGTACTGATCTTAGAACCAGTGTTATGGCGCTGACAGTGTTGTTACGTAGTGTTATAGTACTGATCTTAGAACCAGTGTTACAGCGCTGACAGTGTTGTTACGGTAGTGTTATAGTACTGATCTTAGAACCAGTGTTATGGCGCTGACAGTGTTGTTACGTAGTGTTATAGTACTGATCTTAGAACCAGTGTTACAGCGCTGACAGTGTTGTTACGGTAGTGTTATAGTACTGATCTTAGAACCAGTGTTACAGCGCTGACAGTGTTGTTACAGTAGTGTTATAGTACTGATCTTAGAACCAGTGTTACAGCGCTGACAGTGTTGTTACAGTAGTGTTATAGTACTGATCTTAGAACCAGTGTTACAGCGCTGACAGTGTTGTTACAGTAGTGTTATAGTACTGATCTTAGAACCAGTGTTACAGCTCTGACAGTGCTGTTACGGTAGTGTTATAGTACTGATCTTAGAACCAGTGTTACAGCGCTGACAGTGTTGTTACAGTAGTGTTATAGTACTGATCTTAGAACCAGTGTTACGGCTCTGACAGTGTTGTTACGGTAGTGTTATAGTACTGATCTTAGAACCAGTGTTACAGCGCTGACAGTGTTGTTACAGTAGTGTTATAGTACTGATCTTAGAACCAGTGTTACAGCGCTGACAGTGTTGTTACAGTAGTGTTATAGTACTGATCTTAGAACCAGTGTTACAGCGCTGACAGTGTTGTTACAGTAGTGTTATAGTACTGATCTTAGAACCAGTGTTACAGCGCTGACAGTGTTGTTACGGTAGTGTTATAGTACTGATCTTAGAACCAGTGTTACAGCGCTGACAGTGTTGTTACGGTAGTGTTATAGTACTGATCTTAGAACCAGTGTTACAGCGCTGACAGTGTTGTTACGGTAGTGTTATAGTACTGATCTTAGAACCAGTGTTACAGCGCTGACAGTGTTGTTACGGTAGTGTTATAGTACTGATCTTAGAACCAGTGTTACAGCGCTGACAGTGTTGTTACAGTAGTGTTATAGTACTGATCTTAGAACCAGTGTTATGGTGCTGACAGTGTTGTTACGGTAGTGTTATAGTACTGATCTTAGAACCAGTGTTATGGCGCTGACAGTGTTGTTACGTAGTGTTATAGTACTGATCTTAGAACCAGTGTTATGGCGCTGACAGTGCTGTTACGGTAGTGTTATAGTACTGATCTTAGAACCAGTGTTACAGCGCTGACAGTGTTGTTACAGTAGTGTTATAGTACTGATCTTAGAACCAGTGTTATGGCGCTGACAGTGTTGTTACGGTAGTGTTATAGTACTGATCTTAGAACCAGTGTTATGGCGCTGACAGTGCTGTTACGGTAGTGTTATAGTACTGATCTTAGAACCAGTGTTACAGCGCTGACAGTGTTGTTACGGTAGTGTTATAGTACTGATCTTAGAACCAGTGTTAAGGCGCTGACAGTGTTGTTACGGTAGTGTTATAGTACTGATCTTAGAACCAGTGTTACGGCGCTGACAGTGTTGTTACGGTAGTGTTATAGTACTGATCTTAGAACCAGTGTTACAGCGCTGACAGTGTTGTTACGGTAGTGTTATAGTACTGATCTTAGAACCAGTGTTACAGCGCTGACAGTGTTGTTACGGTAGTGTTATAGTACTGATCTTAGAACCAGTGTTACAGCGCTGACAGTGTTGTTACGGTAGTGTTATAGTACTGATCTTAGAACCAGTGTTACAGCGCTGACAGTGTTGTTACAGTAGTGTTATAGTACTGATCTTAGAACCAGTGTTACAGCGCTGACAGTGTTGTTACAGTAGTGTTATAGTACTGATCTTAGAACCAGTGTTACAGCGCTGACAGTGTTGTTACGGTAGTGTTATAGTACTGATCTTAGAACCAGTGTTACGGCTCTGACAGTGCTGTTACGGTAGTGTTATAGTACTGATCTTAGAACCAGTGTTACAGCGCTGACAGTGTTGTTACAGTAGTGTTATAGTACTGATCTTAGAACCAGTGTTACGGCTCTGACAGTGCTGTTACGGTAGTGTTATAGTACTGATCTTAGAACCAGTGTTATGGCGCTGACAGTGTTGTTACGGTAGTGTTATAGTACTGATCTTAGAACCAGTGTTATGGCGCTGACAGTGCTGTTACGTAGTGTTATAGTACTGATCTTAGAACCAGTGTTACAGCGCTGACAGTGCTGTTACGGTAGTGTTATAGTACTGATCTTAGAACCAGTGTTACAGCGCTGACAGTGTTGTTACGGTAGTGTTATAGTACTGATCTTAGAACCAGTGTTACAGCGCTGACAGTGTTGTTACGGTAGTGTTATAGTACTGATCTTAGAACCAGTGTTGCAGCGCTGACAGTGTTGTTACGGTAGTGTTATAGTACTGATCTTAGAACCAGTGTTACAGCGCTGACAGTGTTGTTACGGTAGTGTTATAGTACTGATCTTAGAACCAGTGTTACCACGCTGACAGTGCTGTTACGTAGTGTTATAGTACTGATCTTAGAACCAGTGTTACAGCGCTGACAGTGTTGTTACGGTAGTGTTATAGTACTGATCTTAGAACCAGTGTTATGGCGCTGACAGTGCTGTTACGTAGTGTTATAGTACTGATCTTAGAACCAGTGTTACAGCGCTGACAGTGTTGTTACGGTAGTGTTATAGTACTGATCTTAGAACCAGTGTTATGGCGCTGACAGTGCTGTTACAGTAGTGTTATAGTACTGATCTAAGAACCAGTGTTACAGCGCTGACAGTGTTGTTACGGTAGTGTTATAGTACTGATCTTAGAACCAGTGTTACAGCGCTGACAGTGTTGTTACAGTAGTGTTATAGTACTGATCTTAGAACCAGTGTTACGGCTCTGACAGTGCTGTTACGGTAGTGTTATAGTACTGATCTTAGAACCAGTGTTATGGCGCTGACAGTGTTGTTACGTAGTGTTATAGTACTGATCTTAGAACCAGTGTTACAGCGCTGACAGTGTTGTTACGGTAGTGTTATAGTACTGATCTTAGAACCAGTGTTATGGCGCTGACAGTGTTGTTACGTAGTGTTATAGTACTGATCTTAGAACCAGTGTTACAGCGCTGACAGTGTTGTTACGGTAGTGTTATAGTACTGATCTTAGAACCAGTGTTACAGCGCTGACAGTGTTGTTACAGTAGTGTTATAGTACTGATCTTAGAACCAGTGTTACAGCGCTGACAGTGTTGTTACAGTAGTGTTATAGTACTGATCTTAGAACCAGTGTTACAGCGCTGACAGTGTTGTTACAGTAGTGTTATAGTACTGATCTTAGAACCAGTGTTACAGCTCTGACAGTGCTGTTACGGTAGTGTTATAGTACTGATCTTAGAACCAGTGTTACAGCGCTGACAGTGTTGTTACAGTAGTGTTATAGTACTGATCTTAGAACCAGTGTTACGGCTCTGACAGTGCTGTTACGGTAGTGTTATAGTACTGATCTTAGAACCAGTGTTATGGCGCTGACAGTGTTGTTACGGTAGTGTTATAGTACTGATCTTAGAACCAGTGTTACAGCGCTGACAGTGTTGTTACAGTAGTGTTATAGTACTGATCTTAGAACCAGTGGTACGGCTCTGACAGTGCTGTTATGGTAGTGTTATAGTACTGATCTTAGAACCAGTGTTACAGCGCTGACAGTGTTGTTACGGTAGTGTTATAGTACTGATCTTAGAACCAGTGTTATGGCGCTGACAGTGTTGTTACGGTAGTGTTATAGTACTGATCTTAGAACCAGTGTTACAGCGCTGACAGTGTTGTTACGGTAGTGGTATAGTACTGATCTTAGAACCAGTGTTACAGCGCTGACAGTGTTGTTACGGTAGTGTTATAGTACTGATCTTAGAACCAGTGTTACAGCGCTGACAGTGTTGTTACGGTAGTGTTATAGTACTGATCTTAGAACCAGTGTTACCACGCTGACAGTGCTGTTACGTAGTGTTATAGTACTGATCTTAGAACCAGTGTTACAGCGCTGACAGTGTTGTTACGGTAGTGTTATAGTACTGATCTTAGAACCAGTGTTATGGCGCTGACAGTGCTGTTACGTAGTGTTATAGTACTGATCTTAGAACCAGTGTTACAGCTCTGACAGTGCTGTTACGGTAGTGTTATAGTACTGATCTTAGAACCAGTGTTACAGCGCTGACAGTGTTGTTACAGTAGTGTTATAGTACTGATCTTAGAACCAGTGTTACGGCTCTGACAGTGCTGTTACGGTAGTGTTATAGTACTGATCTTAGAACCAGTGTTATGGCGCTGACAGTGTTGTTACGGTAGTGTTATAGTACTGATCTTAGAACCAGTGTTACAGCACTGACAGTGTTGTTACAGTAGTGTTATAGTACTGATCTTAGAACCAGTGGTACGGCTCTGACAGTGCTGTTACGGTAGTGTTATAGTACTGATCTTAGAACCAGTGTTACAGCGCTGACAGTGTTGTTACGGTAGTGTTATAGTACTGATCTTAGAACCAGTGTTACGGCGCTGACAGTGTTGTTACGGTAGTGTTATAGTACTGATCTTAGAACCAGTGTTACAGCGCTGACAGTGTTGTTACGGTAGTGGTATAGTACTGATCTTAGAACCAGTGTTACAGCGCTGACAGTGTTGTTACGGTAGTGTTATAGTACTGATCTTAGAACCAGTGTTACAGCGCTGACAGTGTTGTTACGGTAGTGTTATAGTACTGATCTTAGAACCAGTGTTACCACGCTGACAGTGCTGTTACGTAGTGTTATAGTACTGATCTTAGAACCAGTGTTACAGCGCTGACAGTGTTGTTACGGTAGTGTTATAGTACTGATCTTAGAACCAGTGTTATGGCGCTGACAGTGCTGTTACGTAGTGTTATAGTACTGATCTTAGAACCAGTGTTACGGCGCTGACAGTGTTGTTACGTAGTGTTATAGTACTGATCTTAGAACCAGTGTTACAGCGCTGACAGTGTTGTTACGGTAGTGTTATAGTACTGATCTTAGAACCAGTGTTACAGCGCTGACAGTGTTGTTACGGTAGTGTTATAGTACTGATCTTAGAACCAGTGTTACCACGCTGACAGTGCTGTTACGTAGTGTTATAGTACTGATCTTAGAACCAGTGTTACAGCGCTGACAGTGTTGTTACGGTAGTGTTATAGTACTGATCTTAGAACCAGTGTTATGGCGCTGACAGTGCTGTTACGGTAGTGTTATAGTACTGATCTTAGAACCAGTGTTACAGCGCTGACAGTGTTGTTACGGTAGTGTTATAGTACTGATCTTAGAACCAGTGTTACGGCTCTGACAGTGCTGTTACGGTAGTGTTATAGTACTGATCTTAGAACCAGTGTTATGGCTCTGACAGTGCTGTTACGTAGTGTTATAGTACTGATCTTAGAACCAGTGTTACAGCGCTGACAGTGTTGTTACGGTAGTGTTATAGTACTGATCTTAGAACCAGTGTTACGGCTCTGACAGTGCTGTTACGGTAGTGTTATAGTACTGATCTTAGAACCAGTGTTATGGCGCTGACAGTGTTGTTACGGTAGTGTTATAGTACTGATCTTAGAACCAGTGTTACAGCGCTGACAGTGTTGTTACAGTAGTGTTATAGTACTGATCTTAGAACCAGTGTTACGGCTCTGACAGTGCTGTTACGGTAGTGTTATAGTACTGATCTTAGAACCAGTGTTACAGCGCTGACAGTGTTGTTACGGTAGTGTTATAGTACTGATCTTAGAACCAGTGTTATGGCGCTGACAGTGTTGTTACGGTAGTGTTATAGTACTGATCTTAGAACCAGTGTTACAGCGCTGACAGTGTTGTTACGGTAGTGGTATAGTACTGATCTTAGAACCAGTGTTACAGCGCTGACAGTGTTGTTACGGTAGTGTTATAGTACTGATCTTAGAACCAGTGTTACAGCGCTGACAGTGTTGTTACGGTAGTATTATAGTACTGATCTTAGAACCAGTGTTACCACGCTGACAGTGCTGTTACGTAGTGTTATAGTACTGATCTTAGAACCAGTGTTACAGCGCTGACAGTGTTGTTACGGTAGTGTTATAGTACTGATCTTAGAACCAGTGTTATGGCGCTGACAGTGCTGTTACGTAGTGTTATAGTACTGATCTTAGAACCAGTGTTACAGCGCTGACAGTGTTGTTACGGTAGTGTTATAGTACTGATCTTAGAACCAGTGTTATGGCGCTGACAGTGCTGTTACAGTAGTGTTATAGTACTGATCTTAGAACCAGTGTTACAGCGCTGACAGTGTTGTTACGGTAGTGTTATAGTACTGATCTTAGAACCAGTGTTACAGCGCTGACAGTGTTGTTACAGTAGTGTTATAGTACTGATCTTAGAACCAGTGTTACGGCTCTGACAGTGCTGTTACGGTAGTGTTATAGTACTGATCTTAGAACCAGTGTTATGGCGCTGACAGTGTTGTTACGTAGTGTTATAGTACTGATCTTAGAACCAGTGTTACAGCGCTGACAGTGTTGTTACGGTAGTGTTATAGTACTGATCTTAGAACCAGTGTTATGGCGCTGACAGTGTTGTTACGTAGTGTTATAGTACTGATCTTAGAACCAGTGTTACAGCGCTGACAGTGTTGTTACGGTAGTGTTATAGTACTGATCTTAGAACCAGTGTTATGGCGCTGACAGTGCTGTTACGGTAGTGTTATAGTACTGATCTTAGAACCAGTGTTATGGCGCTGACAGTGCTGTTACGTAGTGTTATAGTACTGATCTTAGAACCAGTGTTACAGCGCTGACAGTGTTGTTACGGTAGTGTTATAGTACTGATCTTAGAACCAGTGTTACGGCGCTGACAGTGTTGTTACGTAGTGTTATAGTACTGATCTTAGAACCAGTGTTACAGCGCTGACAGTGTTGTTACGGTAGTGTTATAGTACTGATCTTAGAACCAGTGTTACAGCGCTGACAGTGTTGTTACGGTAGTGTTATAGTACTGATCTTAGAACCAGTGTTACCACGCTGACAGTGCTGTTACGTAGTGTTATAGTACTGATCTTAGAACCAGTGTTACAGCGCTGACAGTGTTGTTACGGTAGTGTTATAGTACTGATCTTAGAACCAGTGTTATGGCGCTGACAGTGCTGTTACGGTAGTGTTATAGTACTGATCTTAGAACCAGTGTTACAGCGCTGACAGTGTTGTTACGGTAGTGTTATAGTACTGATCTTAGAACCAGTGTTACGGCTCTGACAGTGCTGTTACGGTAGTGTTATAGTACTGATCTTAGAACCAGTGTTATGGCTCTGACAGTGCTGTTACGTAGTGTTATAGTACTGATCTTAGAACCAGTGTTACAGCGCTGACAGTGTTGTTACGGTAGTGTTATAGTACTGATCTTAGAACCAGTGTTACAGCGCTGACAGTGTTGTTACGGTAGTGTTATAGTACTGATCTTAGAACCAGTGTTACGGCTCTGACAGTGCTGTTACGGTAGTGTTATAGTACTGATCTTAGAACCAGTGTTACAGCGCTGACAGTGTTGTTACGGTAGTGTTATAGTACTGATCTTAGAACCAGTGTTATGGCGCTGACAGTGCTGTTACGTAGTGTTATAGTACTGATCTTAGAACCAGTGTTATGGCGCTGACAGTGCTGTTACGTAGTGTTATAGTACTGATCTTAGAACCAGTGTTACAGCGCTGACAGTGCTGTTACGATAGTGTTATAGTACTGATCTTAGAACCAGTGTTACTGTGCTGACCTTAAAGAGCTGTACTCCTATGCAGGCAAACATGAACTGCAGCAGCGTGGTGACGATCATGATGTTACCGATGGTCCTGATGGCCACAAACACACACTGGACTACGTGCTGCAAGGGTCAAAGTTAAAATGTTAGCAGTCATTGAACGGTAAGATGGCATTACATTGATGAAAGGTCAATATATGTCAAAGAAGACAAGGAGCTATAGTAACGATACAGTTACGGGAACTATTACTTTTTTTACCTGTCGCACGGCACAGGTTTTTGTAACAAACTATCACAAGTTTACTGTAATTGTTCTACCAATACTGTGGCAAGTAATATGATACATAAAGAGAAAGAGTAGGAGGTTTACAGTCTACCTTGAGACCTTTGGCTCTGTTGATAGCCCTCAGGGGCCGAAGCACACGCAGGACCCTCAGAATCTTCACCACTGAGATGGCAGAGGACCTAAATGTCATCACAGGAACTCACTGTCAGAAACAAACTCGCACTCTCTAAATACAACCATTCACTGCCATATCTAACTGGACCATATCAATTAAAAATGATGTGTTAGGACAGTGTGCAAGAGAGAAGAAACAGAGAGAGAGGGAGAATGGGTGAGGAATATGATGAAGAGACAGATAGCAGAGTGTGAGAGAGAGAAAACGTGAGACAGAGAGAGAGAGAGAGAGAGAGAGAGAGAGAGAGATAGAGAGAGAAAAAGTGAGACAGAGAGAGAGAGAGAGATAGAGAGAGAGAGCGAGAGGGAGGGAGAGAGAAAGAAAGAAAATAGTGTGGGCGGAGGGTAGCAGCAGGTACTGACTGGATGCAGAAGGAGACCAGGGAGACCCCCACCACCAGCAGATCCAGCAGGTTGAAGGTGTTCCTACAGAACGCCCCTTTATGGAGGAACGCCCCGTATGTGGTCATCTGATGGGAAGGGCACAGTTAGTTAGAGGGGTATCAGACACTAAGAAATACACACATTAACATAAACACAGAGACATACACACAACCCACTGGGCACAAACTGGTTGAATCAACGTTGTTTTAACGTAATTTATCAACATATTGTGATGTGGAATCTACGTGGAAAATACCTTGGATATGAAGAAAGTAATCAAACAAACTGGAATTAAAGCAAGACTAAGTGAAAGTAATCAAACAAACTGGAATTAAAGCCAGACTAAGTGAAGTAATCAAACAAACTGGAATTAAAGCCAGACTAAGTGAAAGTAATCAAACAAACTGGAATTAAGGCCAGACTAAGTGAAAGTAATCAAACAAACTGGAATTAAAGCCAGACTAAGTGGAACGATCCAAGCAGAAGATACATCTCCTTCAAATGTTGATCTTTGGCTCCATTGACTAACAAACACAATTGAATATCACTTTGAAATAAAATAAATAGCCTATTAACTTGTCGACAAGCTAACAAATGATATGTTGGATTCACGTCTCCAACTCAACCAAAAGTTAAAGTTAAAGAATGGGATTTAAGCCAGTGGCTCAAATGGAACAATCTAAGCAGATACATCTGCTTTAAATGTTGATATTTGGTTACGTTGTCAACCAAACACAATTCAATATTACTTGTGTAATACAGGAAAAGGCTACCTTACAAACTAATGTAACATACAACCTTAAAATGAGTAACACATCCATGGCCACATTTTGTGGTTACTGCAACTATAAAGTTCTTCTTATGTAATCATTTAAAGTGTGCATGTCAAAGATAACAGGTCGTCGCAGGTCTGTGGAAATCTTGAAATTTGGTTGTGCTTTTAGATGGTTGAAAGCATAGCGATAACACATTGGAAATTCAACACATTTTTGGCTGTGTTTTTGAGTGGGTAAATATAGGTTGTAATCTCACTGTTCATCGTCTCAACCAAATACTACCCAGTTCTCCACGTTGAAATGACATGGTGTCCCCAGTGAGAAGTACACAACAGTTGTACACCACAAGACAGACACACCCAAATAGACAAAGGAGTAGAAACAGCAATAATACAGCACTCACTCTCCCTCACACCCACGTACACCCACATAATTCCACACTCTTGTAGATCACTCTATTTCAGGGTGGCGAGCTCAGGCTCAGACTCAGGCTCAGGCTCAGGCTCAGGCTCAGACTCAGACAGAGCAGTAAAACAGGAGGCTAGCAGCTACCATCGCCACCCCACGGCACACTGGTACATGAATGTAGTAGCAAGTCATTCATTTCCCAATCCGCTAATAACAGGGTCACTCGCAGCAGTAAAACATGCAATTTATTGCCGCTCTGCGAGAACAGATATTATGTCTACTACCTCAGATGAACTATAGGATCGAACGCTCCAGCGATTGGAAAACCGAATCACCTTACTGACACATTCATGTATGGCCGTTTCCCTTAAAGCACATTCCTTCATGTTCTTTAATAGCTCAAATATAAAGGGATAATAAAGCAGCTCCCACTAAAACATGTCAGACTTCAGCAGGCAGAGAAGTAAACAACCCAGCAGAAGGAAGTCTTGTTCAAATCATAAAAGTAAAGTTCATCGTCATGAGTGCATGTAAATGTAGAGACCAGTAGAACATACAGCGAGGGAGGGAGTAAAGAGCTAACTGAGAATGGTAACAGAGAACGCAGGGTGCTGCTAATGCAGCAGGACCAAGCTGAGCCGGGACGTGTTCATTAGGCACCAAACGGAAAAAAACGGACCAAAACAGGGAGGACTACCTGAACTGGTCCAATAAGAAACTCTAGTTTTCGCTTTCCGTTGCAAAACATGTTGCTACGGTTTGCCCTAATGAATACGACCCTGGACAGAACTGTGCAGGTTAGGTCTACCCTCTTAACGGTTCTGGAGGAAACACTACATTTCTATGCACTCAGTCAGTCAGGGGAAAGCCCATGCTCCACATGAACATGGTTGGTTTGCCCCCTCTTTTATTGCTTAGTATCTGAATAGCAGTCAGTCAGTATGAGATGTAGTTGGCTTTGACTGGAGATGGCCTTAGATGTTTGTTTTTAAACCCTCCAAAACTCCGCCAATGACTTCTGGGTCAACTTCAGTCAAAGCTACATGTCTTAAACAGTGCCATGATAGCTGTTTCCTTGCACAAAGAGTTGCAACATTTTTTGAAAGTTACACAAAATTGTGTCGTCGGTCGAAATTCCAAAACCTTTTCAACTCAAGCATGACAATCATGATGACACCAATCTGGGTTAGTTTGTGTCTGATTCCTTCCTGGATTATTAGTTTGTTGATTAGTGGAAATTGAACAACTCTTGTGTTAGTCAGTGTGTGTGTAGTAGTAGTCGTGAGTTAGCTAATGATGACAATCTAAAAGTTAAAAGAGGTGCCATGGAGTCAAAAGACAAAGAATAGAAACTGAAAACAAAACAAGGCAGGTAGTACTGTGGTGGCAGCAGGTGACACACAAGGAGAGAATGCAACAAGGCTCTCTGTCATCATTAACGGGGGTTACCTTCAACATGATCTCAAATGTAAACATACTAGTGAAGACATAATCTGCATAGCCTAGGACCTGGAAGGCAACCAGACGTTGGGAGTGTTACTGTGGGGGGCAGTTAGTTGACAGCACAAAGAGGCGGACACAGGCCATTTACCTTCAACAGGATCTCAACAGTAAAGATAGCCGTGAAAGCATAGTCAAAGTAACCAAGTATCTGCAAAAAGCAACGTACATGTTTAACAATGATTATACAGGTTATGCAGCATGTATATTCATCAAAGACATTAGAACAACTAGTTAGACTGGGATAATCCATGTGTGCAGGAAAGGGCATAGGAAATGACTTAATATGCATAAACAGAACATCAACCGTATTCATATAAATGTATCAAATCCATGTACAGTAGAATACAATATATTTTATAATACACTATCTATTCATCATATAGTTTCATTGAGTGCACCTGCAGGATGTCATTATCCCACTACCACAATGACATCATCTTTAAATTGCCGCAGCTTGAGGTTAAGTTAGTATGATGAGTTGAAATAAGGAAACTCAAGTCAATGAACCTGTTGCCTCAGAGCATCATGGGGAAAAGTTCAGGAAAGAGTTATCTCCTCCCACAGTACTCTGTTAATGTACATCAATCGCAACAAACTAAATCACTAAATCAAGGTAAATAATTAACCAATAATTAACCTTACAGAATCTGTCTTTACTGTACATACTATGTACTACTACGAAGCCTATCTGTTGAAAATCAATTGCTGTATACGGTGTGTTCCTCTAACCTAGACAGAAGGTTCCTGTACTTACGATGTTGCGAGCAGAGAAGTTGCGTATGGGGTCCTCTGCAGCGAGGGAGACAGAGCTGAGCATGATGAAGACCAGGATGAGGTTGGTGAAGATGTGGTGATTGATGAGTTTATGACATCCCACCCGGATCCTGAGGAGAACAACAGACAATAGACACAGCTGTGAGAACAGGCTCAAGAACAGCCACCTGTGTGTGTGTGTGTGTGTGTGTGTGTGTGTGTGTGTGTGTGTGTGTGTGTGTGTGTGTGTGTGTGTGTGTGTGTGTGTGTGTGTGTGTGTGTGTGTGTGTGTGTGTGTGTGTGTGTGTGTGTGACCTACGGGTTGGTCTTGCTGAAGATAAAGAAGGCGCTGCCATCAGGGATGGGGGTGATCTTCTCCTTCTTGACCAGTTCAGAGATGGGTGGGCGTGGCCCTGCTGGAACCTCCGGCTCCTCCTCCTCCTCCGCTGCACATACAGGCACACACACAGTGAGAGACGGATCACTCACACACACACACACACACACACACACACACACACACACACACACACACACACACACACACACACACACACACACACACACACACACACACACACACACACACACACACACACACACACACACACACACACACAGGCCTGTTCTCTCCATGTACCTGCAGCATTCTCCTCTTCTTCCTCCACTGGCACCTGTATCCAAAGAACCAAATGTGATTAAGAGTTCTAATTGTGTATAATAAGTGTCATAATTTAGTTTTTAAAGTGTATTTGAAACTATTTTATAGCATCACATATTATGTATGTTTCACAAGTATACAATGCCGCTGAATAAACCTGAACCACAATATGTCTGGGAAGGAGTTTTACCAAGTCTTCCTTTTTCTCTTCCTTTTTGTCTCGTGGAGCGTTGAGAGACTCCGCGTCTCCCAGGTTGTCCACAGCGATAGCCAAGAAGACGTTCAGCAGGATGTCTGAGCAAAGTGTTCAGTCAAGGACAAAAGGAAGACACTGATACAGAACATTCAGAATAAGAACAGAGAGAAAAGCATACAGTGCTTGTGTCGAAGTCAGAAATGTTCAATGCTGGATGGGAGGAAACGGCCAAGGATAAGATGGTTATTGTGTTTGGGCTAATACAAACCTCCCAGCCCTGGAGTGTCTGGATCAGAGGAAGCTGTTGGGCATGTTGTATATGTTTGATACCATCCCATTCATACCATTCCAGCCATTACAATCAGCTCCTATATCTCCTCCCACCAGCCTCCCTGGAACCTAGGTAAACGCAGATTGTGATCTGGGCTGTTGATAGGATGAGTGGGGTAAAGAAAGGATACAGTTTCCGCAGATGAAGAGGATGATGAAGTAGAAGGAGACGATCATCCCTGATGAGGAAGGGCCACCGTACGCCATGATGCCGTCATACATCACAGCGTTCCAGTCTTCACCCGTCAGGATCTGGCAACAACACACCCAAACACACTCAATCATATTGGATGCTACACACATAGAGGTCCTATAATTCATATGTCATTTTATGGATACACATAGAGCATACGCTGGTAGTACAACATAACATACTGTACTTTACAGTATGTATATACTGTAGACCATGGGACATTTTACTCTAGTTATGTATCACACAACATCAAAAACAGAGGACTTGTCTGAGGCATAAACAAACACAAACCCACCTATTGTGGAAAAATGCATTTAAAATATAGGCAGCATGACTTTATTCACCGCCAGAGGCGATCAGTGTTTACCCATCTGTATTTTACCACTACATCCCTGGGCTAGCACCTACGTCATCACCAGGAGGCTCTCCTTATATACAACATTCACTAAATACTGGTAGCTCATGAGGTTCTAGATATAAGTGTGTGTGTGTGTGTGTGTGTGAGAGAGAGAGAGAGAGAACACCCACACACTGTATTGTTCACCCACCTGAAACACAGTGAGCAGTGCCTGGGGGAAGTTATCGAAGGTGCTCCTCTTGGTCTGTGTCTCGTCAAAGTTGAACTTGCCTCCGAACACCTGCATGCCCAGCAGGGAGAAGATGATGATGAAGAGGAAGAGCAGGAGCAGCAGGGAGGCGATGGACTTCATGGAGTTGAGCAGCGATGCCACCAAGTTACTGAGAGACTGCCAGTGACTGGAGAACAGAGAGAGATGGCCAAATCACACACACACTCTCATGCATACAGTATGCATGGACACACACACACACACACACACACACACACACACACACACACACACACACACACACACACACACACACACACACACACACACACACACACACACACACACACACACACACACACACACACACACACACAGAGAGAGAGAGAGAGAGAACACTGTCTAGGGGCGACTTCACCCTACTCCACATGACAGTGGTCTCACCGTGTGACCTTGAAGATCCTGAGAAGGCGGACACAGCGGAACACAGAGATGCCCAGAGGAGACATGATGGCCAGCTCCACCAGGATGGTCTCTGTGATGCCTCCACACACTACAAAGCAGTCAAAGCGGTTGAACAGGGACACGAAGTAGGCCTGCAGGCCCAGACTGTACATCTTGGTCATCATCTCACACGTAAAACATCCCAGCAGAACCTTGTTTGCCACGTCTGGAATCACAAAGGACAGAGGGTGGTGTCAGTCAATATAACACATTAACACATTATAAACTAGAAAGGTCATTTTCCATTAAAATAAATTGTGAATTGCTTCAGCTGGCAAAAACATATTTTTATTGTATTCAAAGAAATGTTGAAGTTTAAATTGCTAGTGTTGAAAAATTAAGGCTAATGTTTTAGTAGAAGTAGTGACTGCAGTAGTGGTGGACCTATTGACTGTAGTAGCAGTAGTAGTAGCAGTAGCAGTAATAGTATACTATTATTATTATTATTATTAGTAGTAGTAGAAGCAGTAATAGTAGTACTATTATTATTATTATTATTATTAGTAGTAGTAGTAGTAGTACTTGTAGTAATAATAATCAAATCAAATCAAACTGCATTAGGCACATGCGCCGAATACAGGTGTAGACCTTACAGTGAAATGCTTACTTATGAGCCCCTAACCAACAACGCAGTTTAAATAAAATAAAAATATGAATATAAATAAGAAATAAAAGTAACAAGTAATTCAAGAGAAGCAGTAAAATAGCAACAGCGGCGTACCGGTACAGAGTCAATGTGCGGGGGCACCGTTAGTCGAGGTAATTGAGGTAATATGTACATGTAGGTAGAGTTATTAAAGTGACTACACATAAATGATAACAACAGAGAGGAGCAGCGGTGTAAGGGGGGGTGCAAATAGTATGGGTAGCAATTTGATTAGATGTTCAGGAGTCTTATGGCTTGGGGGTAGAAGCTGTTTAGAAGCCTCTTGGACCTAGACTTGGCGCTCCGGTACAGCTTGCCGTTCAGTAGCAGAGAGAACAGTCTATGAATACGGTGGCTGGAGTCTTTGACAATTTTTAGGGCCTTCCTCTGACACCGCCTGGTATGGAGGTCCTGGATGGCAAGAAGCTTTGCCCCAGTGAGGTACTGGGCCGTACGCACTACCCTCTGTAGTGCCTTGCGGTCAGAGGCCGAAAAGTTGCTATACCAGGCAGTGATGCAACCAGTCAGGATGCTCTCGATGGTGCAGCTGTAGAACATTTTGAAGATCTGAGGACCCATGCCAAATCTTTGAGGGGCAAGTCTCCTGAGGGGGAATAGGTTTTGTCGTGCCCTCTTCACGACTGTCTTGGTGTGCTTGGACCATGTTAGTTTGTTGGTGATGTGGACACCAAGGAACTTGAAGCTCTCAACCTGCTCCACTACAGCCCTGTTGATGAGAATGGGGGCGTGCTCGGTCCTCGGTCCTCCTTTAGTCCACAATTATCTCCTTTGTCTTGATCACGTTTAGGGAGTGGTTGTTGTCCTGGCACCAGACGGCCAGGTCTCTGACCTCCTCCCTATAGGCTGTCTCGTCGTTGTCGGTGATCAGGCCTACCACTGTATCATCGGCAAACTTAATGATGGTGTTGCTGTTGTGCCTGGCCGTGCAGTCATGAGTGAACAGAGAGGACAGGAGGGGACTGAGCACGCACCCCTATGGAGCTCCTGTGTTGAGGATCAGTGTGGCAGTTGTGTTGTTACCTACCCTTACCACCTGGGGGCGGCCCGTCAGGAAGTCCAGGATCCAGTTGCAGAGGGAGGTGTTTAGTCCCAGGGTCCTTAGCTTATTGATGAGCTTTGAGGGCACTATGGTGTTGAACGCTGAGCTGTAGTCAATGAATAGCATTCTCACGTAGGTGTTCCTTTTGTCCAGGTGGGAAAGGGAAGTGTGGAGTGCAATAGAGATTGCATCATATGTGGATCTGTTAGGGTGGTATGCAAATTGGATTGGGTCTAGGCTTTCTGGGATAATGGTGTTGATGTGAGCCATGACCAGCCTTTCAAAGCACTTCATGGCTACAGATGTGAGTGCTATGGGTCGGTAGTCATTTAGGCAGGTTACCTTAGTGTTCTTGGGCACAGGGACTATGGTGGTCTGCTTAAAACATGTTGGTATTACAAACTCGGACAGGGTAAGGTTGAAAATGTCAGTGTAGACACTTGCCAGTTGGTCAGCGCATGCTCGGAGTACACGTCCTTGTAATCCGTCTGGCCCTGCCGCCTTGTGAATGTTGACCTGTTTAAAGGTCTTACTTACATCGGCTGCGGAGAGCGTGATCACACAGTCGTCCGGAACAGCTGGTGCTCTCATGCATGTTTCAGTGTTATTTGCCTCAAAGCGAGCATAGAAAGAGAGCATAGTTTAGCTTGTCTGTTAGGCTTGTGTCACTGGGCAGCTCTCGTCTGTGCTTCCCTTTGTAGTCTGTAATGGTTTGCAAGCCCTGACACAGCCGACGAGCGTCAAAGCCGGTGTCATACGATTCGATCTTAGTCCTGTATTGATGCTTTGCCTGTTTGATGGTTCGTCGGACGGCATAGCGGGATTTCTTATAAGCTTCCAGGTTAGAGTCCCGCTCCTTGAAAGCGGCAGCTCTAGCCTTTAGCTCAGTGCAGATGTTGCCTGTAATCCATGGCTTCTGGTTGGGGTATGTACGTACGGTCACTGTGGGGATGACGTCATCGATGCATTTATTGATGAAGCCAGTGACTGATGTGGTGTACTTCTCAATGCCATCGGAGGAATCCCAGAACATATTCCAGTCTGTGCTAGCAAAACAGTTCTGTAGCTTAGCATCTGCTTCATCTCACCACTTTTTTATTGATCGAGTCACTGGTGCTTCCTGCTTTAATTTTTGCTTGTAAGCAGGAATCAGGAGGATAGAATTATGGTCAAATTTGCCAAATGTAGGGCGAGGGAGAGCTTTGTATGTGTCTCTGTGTGTGGAGTAAAGGTGGTTAATAGTTTTTTTTTCCATCTGGTTGCACATTTAACATTCTGATAGAAATTTGGTAAGATCGATTTAAGTTTCCCTGCATTAAAGTCCCCGGCCACTAGGAGCGCCACCTCTGGGTGAGCGCTCGTCCTGTTTGCTTATGGCGGAATGCAGCTCATTGAGTGCGGTCTTATTGCCAGCCTCAGTCTGTGGTGGTATGTAGACAGCTACGAAAAATACAGGTGAAAACTCTCTATGTAGATAGTGTGGTTTACAGTTTATCATGAGATACTCTACCTCAGGTGAGCAAAACCTCGAGACTTCCTTAGATATCGTGCACCAGCTGGTATTTACAAAAATACATAGTCCACAGCCCCTTGTCTTACCAGACGCCGCTGTTCTATTCTGCCAATACAGAGTATATCCAGCCAGCTGTATGTTGATAATGTCGTCGTTCAGCCACAACTCCGTGAAGTAGTAGTAATATTATTATTATTATTATTATTAGTAGTAGTAGTAGTAGCAGTAGTAGCAATAGTAGTAGTGAGTGTGGTAGTAGTAGTAGTAGTAGTGAGTGTGGTATTAGTAGGCCTTATAGTAGTGGTAGGTTATTACATAGAGTGGTATTGTGAAGCAAGGCACACTAACTATAAGTCAGAAGCAAGTGGAATTTCTAGTGGTCCTGCTGAAGCAAGTCACATTAATTAGTGGTTCTCATTCTTAGAATGTGCTCCCCCAGTGATATAATTAGAAATGTAAGAATGCTCCATTACATGGCAGTTAATTCAACAGTGGGCATTTAGCTTGATGAAAGTAGTTGATGCGGTTTCTATAACAGTTGTATCGTTTGATTGGTAGAAGATATTTCTGTTCTGATTTAACATTTTAATAGCAGAGAAGGAGACTGATTTCATACCTTTTCCAACAGTTGGGAAAGTGGTAAAAATAGCTGATGTGTCAAAAGTCACATTGTTACCTAATTGTCTAATTCTTAGAATGTGCTCCCCAAGTTTTATAATTAAGCAATAAGGCCTGACGAGGTGTGATATATTGGCCAGTATACCACGCCTAAGGGCTGTTCTTACACACAATGCAAAGTGGAGTGCCTGGATACAGCCCTTAGCAGTGGCATATTGGCCATATACGACAAACCCCAGAGTTGTCTTATTGCTATTTTAAACCAGTTTCCAACATGAATATAACAGTAAACAAGTAGTTTTGCATCATACTCGTGATATATTGTCTGATATACACACAGCCAATCAGCATCCAGGATCCAAACTACCTGGTATATAATTAGACATTTCTGAAAGTTCCATGGCAGTTTATTCAACAGTGGGAAGTTAGCTTAATGAAAGTAGCTGATGCGGTTACTAAAACAGCTGTAACTCTTGATTTGTAGAAATTTTTCTGATCTGATTTCAGATTTGAACAAAAGAGAATGAGAACAAGAATTCACATGCTCTTTTTTGTCTAAGATGTTGGGAAGGTGGTTAAAAAAAATTAAAGTTGAGAGAAAAAATTGTTGACTTGGTTACTAAAAAAGCTGAATAGTTTTTTTCAGGTGATTACTGATAAATTAATTTAAACATTTATTATTATTAGGTTTTGTTATCTGTTTTAACAAACCTTCGTTATTTTTGTACTTATGTATTGAATATAATTTTTTGTGGTGTGGTTTTCATATTAGCCCTTGGTCTTTCATCAACACCTGCACACCGTTTTCTTTATTTTATATCTGTATTGTTGTCTATCACTTGTTTTCTTTGGTGCAAATAAATAAAAATAAAAATAAATTGGTAGAAGATATTTCAGTTCTGATTTCAGATTTGAACAGCAGAGGAGCAGACTAAAGCCTGATTCAGATACAACAGACAACATGGTTTTACTCAGTTTCATAACATTTGCTTTGAACACTCTATTTTTAGAACGTCTCATGTCGGCTGCTTGATTTTCCCAGATTGAACATGTCAAATCTTAGCTAAAGACTTGCGACGAGACGGATCCATTTAGCCAATCAGAGAACAGTGCGCTGACATTTTGTCTGTGTTTAAACAAGCAGCTAGCAAGCCAAGCAGACAGCTAGCTAGCTCTTTTGCTGCAGTAATAGCTAGCTTGCTGATATTTCTCTGTCAAGTCACAAAGTGTGCCATGTTTCTGGTGCATGTATTTAATGATACTCGTTTGCTACAACAAGTGCCAACTTTGTTTCAAAGCTTCACCACATCATTGTAAAAATAGTCACATTATAATGGAATCGTTCTCAACCATGCATCTCATCTTTTTGATCTGAATGCACCAATTTTAGTCAGCTGTCCTACAACTGCCAATCAGAGGCAGCTGTCTATCATTGTCTCTGATTGGGGATCATATATAAGTTGTCATTTTCCGTTAGGGTTTTGTGGGATCTTGTTTTCTGTATAGTTTATTTGCCTTACAGAACTGTCCGCTTTCGTTTTAATTTTGGTTATTTTGTTGGAGTGTTTTTTGTAAATAAATATCATGAACACTTTCCACGCTGCGCTTTGGTCCACTCTTCCTTCTACCAACGAGAGCCGTTACAACAACAGACAATTCCAGAACTAGCTAATTTTGTCTTGTCTCATCTCTCCTTATGTCGGCTGTTGTATCTGAACCGGGCTTAAGATTTCATACGCTCAACGTTTTTGTCTAAGTTGTTGGGAAAAGTAGCTGATTTGTGTCAAAAGTCACATTGTTTACATTAAAGTGGATTAGGATTTTTTGGATTACAAAAAGGTTAATAGTTTAAAAGGTATAAAAGGTATCAAAACTATTCCACACCAGTCTGCATGTTTTAAAGTTTGAATGGTGTTTCTAGCTTAAACAGTGTAAAAGGAGTAGTGGTCCAAATAATAACTTTAATAAAATGTCAGAAATAAGTACAAGATGTAAAGTGTGACTGCTGAAGCAAGTCACATTAAAAATATCATTGATTCCATAGTTAGGGCCAGGAGTTTTTCCTTACCACCTGACCTGACTTGGAAGTAATTCTGGTCGAGTCTCTTTTCACAGCTGCCATGGAGCGCCATGAGTCTTGCAAATGAGACTTCTCCGGGCCTTAGTTATAGAGTATAAATACTGTATGGGCCTGAAGTTTTGCTGGTCAGGTCATGTGGTCAGGAAAAACTCCTGGCCCTATGGCACATGATCTAAGACAATGGTAGCCAGTATGTGGTGTAGTAGACCCACTCCCTGTACTGGAGTGAGCCAGTCAGGCTGATTGTAGAGTACTAACCCTGTACTGGAGTGAGCCAGTCAGGCTGATTGTAGTGTACTAACCCTGTACTGGAGTGAGCCAGTCAGGCTGATTGTAGTGTACTAACCCTGTACCGGAGTGAGACAGTCAGGCTGATTGTAGTGTACTAACCCTGTACTGGAGTGAGCCAGTCAGGCTGATTGTAATGTACTAACCCTGTACTGGAGTGAGCCAGTCAGGCTGATTGTAGTGTACTAACCCTGTACTGGAGTGAGCCAGTCAGGCTGATTGTAGTGTACTAACCCTGTACTGGAGTGAGCCAGTCAGGCTGATTGCAATGTACTAACCCTGTACTTGAGTGAGCCAGTCAGGCTGCATGTAGTGCTCTGAGGAGATGGTGAGTGTGTTGAGAAACACCAGGATGATCACCAGCCAATAGAAAGGCACCGATTTAACTGCCAACCGGCACTTCCTGCGGCAGAACCTGTTCCAGCGACGCCAGCGCCGACTGTGAGACAGGAAGTAAAAAGGAGACCAGTAGGGGAGGTTTTCATTGAAGAAGGGGGATCGATGGTTAGTGGGGGGTTAGGAAATACACTGCTCAAAAAAATAAAGGGAACACTAAAATAACAAATCCCCTAACACATGAATGAAATATTCTTATTAAATACTTTTTTCTTTACATAGTTGAATGTGCTGACAACAAACTCACACAAAAATTATCAATGGAAATCAAATTTATCAACCCATGGAGGTCTGGATTTGGAGTCACACTCAAATTAAAGTGGAAAACCACACTACAGGCTGATCCAACTTTAATGTAATGTCCTTAAAACAAGTCAAAATGAGGCTCAGTAGTGTGTGTGGCCTCCACGTGCCTGTATGACCTCCCTACAACGCCTGGGCATGCTCCTGATGAGGTGGCGGATGGTCTCCTGAGGGATCTCCTCCCAGACCTGGACTAAAGCATCCGCCAACTCCTGGACAGTCTGTGGTGCAACGTGGCGTTGGTGGATGGAGCGAGACATGATGTCCCAGATGTGCTCAATTGGATTCAGGTCTGTGGAACGGTCGGGCCAGTCCATAGCATCAATGCCTTCCTCTTGCAGGAACTGCTGACACACTCCAGCCACATGAGGTCTAGCATTGTCTTGCATTAGGAGGAACCCAGGGCCAACCGCACCAGCATATGGTCTCACAAGGGGTCTGAGGATCTCATCTCGGTACCTAATGGCAGTCAGGCTACCTCTGGCGAGCACATGGAGGGCTGTGCGGCCCCCCAAAGAAATGCCACCCCACACCATGACTGACCCACCGCCAAACCGGTCATGCTGGAGGATGTTGCAGGCAGCAGAACGTTCTCCACGGCGTCTCCAGACTGTCACGTCTGTCACGTGCTCAGTGTGAACCTGCTTTCATCTGTGAAGAGCACAGGGCGCCAGTGGCGAATTTGCCAATCTTGTTCACTGGCAAATGCCAAACGTCCTGCACGGTGTTGGGCTGTAAGCACAACCCCCACCTGTGGACGTCGGGCACAGGTGGGTCTGTTTCTGACCGTTTGAGCAGACACATGCACATTTGTGGCCTGCTGGAGGTCATTTTGCAGGGCTCTGGCAGTGTTCCTCCTGCTCCTCCTTGCACAAAGGCGGAGGTAGCGGTCCTGCTGCTGGGTTGTTGCCCTCCTACGGCCTCCTCCACATCTCCTGATGTACTGGCCTGTCTCCTGGTAGCGCCTCCATGCTCTGGACACTACGCTGACAGACACAGCAAACCTTCTTGCCACAGCTCGCATTGATGTGCCATCCTGGATGAACTGCACTACCTGAGCCACTTGTGTGGGTTGTAGACTCCGTCTCATGCTACCACTAGAGTGAAAGCACCGCCAGCATTCAAAAGTGACCAAAACATCAGCCAGGAAGCATAGGAACTGAGAAGTGGTCTGTGGTCACCACCTGCAGAACCACTCCTTTATTGGGGGTGTCTTGCTAATTGCCTATAATTTCCACCTTTTGTCTATTCCATTTGCACAACAGCATGTGAAATTTATTGTCAATCAGTGTTGCTTCCTAAGTGGGCAGTTTGATTTCACAGAAGTATGATTGACTTGGAGTTACATTGTGTTGTTTAAGTGTTCCCTTTATTTTTTTGAGCAGTGTATATAAAGAGGGGGTGTAGGCAGGCACTGCGTTCAAAGAATATTAGAAGAAAACTTGGGAAAGAGAAGTCAATGAACTTTGAAAGAAATTTGGGAGAGGGAGAGAGCAGCATAGCATGCAGCATAAATCACAAAGTATAAGGCTCCAGCACCTCCAGTTCCTCCCGATGCCCCAGATTATATGCTGACATGTTTAAAGGGGAGTTGGAGTTGATTTATTACCTGCAGACTCATTAAAGCTGACTCCAGAGAACAGAACAGCACATACAGTAGAGAAACCTAAAGCAAGCATTTATCTACAGAAATAACAGACGTCACTACTTCATACAGAAATACAAAACTTTTACTGTACAGACTGCTGCTGCATGCGTCGAGCAAGGACACATGCGAGGTAAGGTGATTTCACTGACCTGAACTTTGACTTTGAAATTTTTTGACTGGAAAAATCAAAACGTTTATAATAGATGTCAGTTTACCTTGCTGACTGCAGGTTATTCATAAATGTTGTACAAAGCCACATAGCCTATGTGCAACATGAGTGGTCAACCAAACAAACGTATTTATTAAAGCTTGTTTTACATCAGCAGTTGTCCAAACAGGATAGATAGAGATAAAGATAGATAAAGATAGATAAAGCACACAATAGTTCACTCAGGTGACAGAGGTTGTGTTTCTGTAATGAATGTGGTAGTTTCTATGATATCGCAGGTTGTGTTCTATGGTACGGAACTGCAGATGTGGTTCTAGTCTGGGGGAGTTCTCACCAAAAAGGTCCACAGCACGGTGTCTTCACCTCATCCTCGGTCACGTTCTCTGTGTTCACCGACTCCGTCTCACTGGCTGGCATACTCGCTGCAGTGGCAAACAGAGTACTCATCATACACACACACAGAACCCCATGTATAACACACCGTACATGTCACGCACACACACCTCAAACGTACAGTACACATTCAGACCCACGGTACCACAGCAGAGTCAAACACATCCCAGAGAAAATAAACCTCATTCATCAAAGAAAGAAAGAATGTTCAGCATCACTGCAGGAATTTCTAAGAAATCCCTTTTCTCAACAAAAAAAAAAAGCACAAATTCAGTTCGAAAGGACGATACCTCACAAAACCAAATCCATGTGCAACAAAAGAGACAGAAGAAAGTCTGTAAAGTGGGCAGATAGAAAAACAAGAAAAACAAGAAAGAAAGAAACAACTATAGGGTTTGTGTTTATTTTATATCCCCTGGAAAGTATGACAATGTGATAGGATGTCTCTTCATCGTAAAAACTACTGGCTTCTAGTACCTTATTAACTTACTATGAATTAATAAACTAACTGCCATCATAAGCGTTACTAGTATGGTCATTGTAATCCTCACTATGACTTAACATAATGAGTTAGAGATGTGGGGACAGAGGGGAGTTAGAGGACGGGACAGCTGCTATGTCTGAGGGCTCTCTGATGCAGTGGAGGAGTACAGGATGAAGAAAGAGGATGCTCCTTTAAACAGCCATATTAGACAAAAAAATAAAGTATTACTTTAAAATATTAGTCACAAAACACTACATACTAAAATATTAGACTTAAAACACTAGATACGGCACTGACTTTCCCCCCCAAAAAATTACGTTACAGCCTTATTCTAAAATTGATTAAATCGTTTTTTTCCTCCTCATCAATCTACACATAATACCCCATAATAACAAACCAAAAACAGGTTTTAAGATTTTTGTTAATTTATCAAAAAAATAAGTATTCAGACCCTTGACTCAGTACTTTGTTGAAGCACCTATGGCAGCGATTACAGCATCGAGTATTTGTGGGTATGACGCTACAAGCTTGGCACACCTGTATTTGGGGAGTTTCTTCCATTCTTCTCTGCAGATCCTCTCATGGTCTCTCAGGTTGGATGGGGAGCGTTGCTGCACAGCTATTTTCAGAATTCTCCTGAGCTGTTAGATCGGGTTCAAGTCTGGGCTCTGGCTGGGCCACTCAAGGATATTCAGAGACTTGTCCCGAAGCCACTCCTACGTTGTCTTGGCTGTGTGCTTAGGGTCTTTGTCATGTTGGATGGTGAACCTTCGCCCCAGTCTGAGGACCTGAGCGCTTTGGAGCAGGTTTTCATCAAGGATCTCTCTGTACTTTGCTCTATTCATCTTTGCCTCGATCCTAACGAGTCTCCCAGTCCCTGTCGCTGAAAAACATCCCCACTCCAAGTGGGCTGTCATGTGCATTTTACTGAGGAGTGGCTTCCGTCTGGCCACTCTACCATAAAGGCCTGATTGGTGGAGTGCTGCAGAGATGGTTGTCCTTCTGGAAGGTTCTCCCATCTCCATAGAAGAGAGTGACCACCAGGTTCTTGGTCACCTCCCTGACCAAGGCCCTTCTCCCCTGATTGCTCAGTTTGGCCGTGCAGCCAGCTCTAGGAAGAGTCTTGGTAGTTCAAAACGTCTTCCATTTAAGAATGATCGAGGCACTGTGTTCTTGGGGACCTTCAATGCTGCAGAATTGTTTTGGTTCCCTTCGCCAGATATGTGCCTCAACACAATCCTGTCTCAGAGCTCTCGACATTTCCTTCAACCTCATGGCTTGTTTTTTTTATATATTTTTTTTAATTGAACCTTTATTTAACTAGGCAAGTCAGTTAAGAACAAATTCTTATTTACAATGATGGCCTACCAGGGAACAGTGGGTTAACTGCCTTGTTCAGGGGCATAACGACAGATTTTTACTTTGTCAGCTCGGGGATTCGATCCAGAAACCTTTCAGTTACTGGCCCCTTTCAGTTACTGGCCTCTGGTTTTTGCTCTGACATGCACTGTCAACTGTGGGACCTTATATAGACATATCTGTCCCTGTCCAATCAATTGAATTTACCACAGGTGGACTCCAATCAAGTTGTAGAAACATATCAAGGATGCACTTGAGCTCAATTTCAAGTCTCATAAAGGGTCTGAATACTTTTATTTCTGTGTTTTATTTTTAATACATATATTTTCAAAAACCTGTTTTCACTTTATCATTATGGGGTATTGTATGTAGATTTCTGAGAAATTTTGTTTATTTAATCCATTTTAGAATAAGGCTGTAACGTAACAAAATGTGGAAAAAGTCAAGCTGTCTGAATACTTTACGAAGACACTGTACTACTCTAAAATATTAGACTCTTAAAATATTCTCTAAATACTTTGGGAGAAATTCTGTAATATGAGAAGACTGCTGCTAAGACTGTGTGAAAAGAAACAAAGCTACAACTTTTATGTGAGACCACAGCCTGTTTGTGCGAGGTTACGAGGTTTGTGTGAAAGCGTTCTCTTTGACTCTTGAGTCCTCCGACAGCTCTCTCTCTCTTTCTCAATACTGCTGACTGCTGGATGTAGTGATCTTCGTTTAGCCCCGTTTTCCTATTCACACTGAGCCCCTAGCCTAGCTGATTTAACCGGGCTGCGCATGGAGAGAGAGAGAGAGAGAGAGAGAGGGAGAGAAGTTGAGTGCCTGGTATCAACCAGAGCAGTATGTATCCCCATTATGCTGCCTGGTGCTCCTCATGTGACTCCACTCACAGGGGATGAGAGAGTCTGGGCTCATTGAGTCAGAAACAGCAGGAGACGGCCTGCAGGGAGAGGCTTTATCAAACACAGAAAGAACACAAAAGGAAAAGCAAGACTGAAAAGATAGTGATGCTCAAACAGAATGGTCAATCACAATAGCAAAGCACAAGCAGGGCGATTAGGCTGCACACATTATGCTACAGACATTAGGCTACAGACATTAGGCTACAGACATTAGGCTACAGACATTAGGCTACAGACATTAGGCTGCACACATTATGCTACAGACATTAGGCTACAGACATTATGCTACAGACATTAGGCTGCAGACATTATGCTGCAGAGATTAGGCTGCAGACATTAGGCTGCAGACATTATGCTGCAGACATTAGGCTGCAGACACACAGAGGTGTATACGCAGACACACCCAAACAAACAAATACATACAGAAACACACAAGCTCACGCAAGCACGCGCAATCACCCACCCACACACAAGCTTGCTCACGCACACACGCACACTCAGACTTTTTCAATGTGGAAGGGAAGACCAGGGGATTTACCATGAGTGTCGGAGGACTGGCTGAACCACCCAAACCTGCTTCCTTTCTTCTTCTCTGTGAGGTCAGCCAGAGTCACCCCTTCATGTTTAATGCATGCAAGCCCATGCATTCAGACAGCAGATGGCACAGCAGAGAAACATGGGGAGGAGAATGGGCCTCTATCAAGATAGGTTAGAGCAGCACAGTAACAATGCACAACAACAACAACAACAACCGTAACAGCAACAATAATAGTAGGGTCGTTCCACCAATTCGGTGCCTTTCAAGAAGTGTAACTTGGTAAAAAAAAAACGCTTGATTTCACCTACTTTTAACATACTGTCATAAAGAGCACATGTTCAACTTCATAAAAACACATCTCAATGAGATAGTAAGTGGCTATTAAAACTTCAGATGGCTGCAGGGGCAGTATTGAGTAGCTTGGATGAAAGGTGCACAGAGGTGCCCAGAGTAAACTGCCTGCTCCTCATGTCCCAGTTGCTAATATATGTATATTATTATTCGTATTGGATAGAAAACACTCTGAAGTTTCTAAAACTGTTTGAATTATGTCTGTGAGTATAACAGAACTCATATGGCAGGCAAAAACCTGAGAAGTTCCACTTCCTGTTTGAATTTTTTCTGAGGTGGCAGATTTTCAACAAAGCTCTCATTGAAATTACAGCGAGATATTGATGAGTTTTCACTTCCTATGGCTTCCACTAGATGTCAACAGTCAATAGAACTTTGTCTGATGACTCTAATGTGAAGGGGGGCCGAAGGAGACAGGAATTAGTCAGGTCTGCCACGAGCTGACCATGCTTTCACATGCGCATTCACATGAGGAGGACCTCCGTTCCACCGCTCTTCTGAAGTCAATCTAATTCTCCGGTTGGAACGTTATTCAAGATGTATGTTAACAACATTCTAAAGATTGATTCAGTACATCGTTTGACATGTTTCTACTGACTGTTACGGAACTTTTGGACATTTCGTCACGTTATAGTGGACGCGCTTTGTGACTTTGGAATTGTTTACCAAAAGCGCTAACCAAAGTAGCTAATTGGACATAAATAACGGACATTATCGAACAAATCATTCTAATGAAGTTCATCAAAGGTAAGGAAACATTTATCATGTATTTTCTAGTTTCTGTTGACCCCAACATGGCGGCTAATTTGGCTCTTGTTCTGAGCTCCGTCTCAGATTATTGCATGATTTGCTTTTTCCGTAAAGTTTTTTTGAAATCTGACACAGCGGTTCCCTTAAGGAGAGGTATATCTATAATTCCATGTGTATAACTTGTATTATTTATTATAACTTGTATTATTTATTACATTTATGATGAGTATTTCTGTTGAAACGATGTGGCTATGCAAAATCACTTGATAGTGAATGTAACGCGCCAATGTAAACTCAGATTTTTTGTTATAAATATGAACTTTATCAAACAAAACATGCATGTATTGTGTAACATGAAGTCCTATGAGTGTCATCTGATGAAGATAATCAAAGGTTAGTGATTCATTTTATCTCTATTTCTGCTTTTTCTGACTGCTATCTTTCGCTGAAAAATGGCTGTGCTTATTGTGGTTTGGTGGTGACCTAACTTAAGGGCCAAATAACGTAACAGGTTTAAATCTGTTCAGCCATAACTCCCGTTGTGACCGGGGGAATGGAAGCTTGTTGTGTGCAACTGGGAGGGTCAATAGAATGCAAGAAAATTCATTGTTAAAAAATTTCTAGCCTGTCTATGGGTGACTAGGGTTGACTTTTTATGTTCAACCTGCTTATTTTTACACCACAAAACACCAGAAAATTGCCAAAAAGAGCAGAACCAGCTCACTTGCTTTTCCGTATGATTTGACTATTAGATGTTCAATGAATTTAGGATTATTTATTTTTTTACTAATAGTTTCACCCTATTAAAAATGAGATTTCAGTTCACGTAACAGGGTTGACCTTAAAATGAGGGACAGATGTAAATTAAACACAAATTACATGACATAAATAATAATCTTCAGAAATGACATTGTCAAAGCAACAAAATAACAAGAGCTTTACAATGATGGTGTAACTTTTGGAATTAAGTGGGTTAAAATCTTTCTAGAAGTGGCACAGGGTTGATGGAGGAACATGTCAAAACGCTGAATTTTACAAGCATTTAGCAAGCCTTTATTCAAATAAAAAATCTGCTTTATTAAATTCTCAATGTGGTCTATATTAAAGGGCACTTCATTTAATATAACAGGTTTTTAAAAATCAATATTTGTGCACAATTTCTACTTAAAGGCACGCTTTTCGTGGAACGACCCAGTACAGCTGGCAACAGCGACACTGACTGACAACACCAGCACCACTGACACCAGTAGCATGGACTGTAGTAGACACTGAAGAGGAGCAGAAGAGGAAGATGGACAACTGTTAGTCACATGACAGGAAGCTAGCACCTGCAGGCCGGAGGGGAGGGGGGGGGTCATACAGAACAGTACAGTACAGTTGCTCTAGAGTCTATACCTACATGCTGCAATGCAAATTAACAGCATTCACATCCACACTAAGTGTACAAAGCATTAAGAACACCTTCCTAAAAGCGTTCCACAGGGATGCTGGCCCATGTTGACTCCAATGCTTCCCACAGTTGTGTCAAGTTGGCTGGATGTCCTTTAGGTGGTGGACTATTCTTGATACACACACAAACTGTTGAGCATGAAAAACCCAGCAGCATTGCAGCTCTTGACACAAACCGGTGCGCCTGGCACCTACTACCATACCCCGTTCAAAGGCACTTAAATATTTTGATCTTGCCCATTCACCCTCTGAATGCCACACATACACAATCCATGTCTCAATTGTCCCAAGTCTTAAAAATCCTGTCTCCTCCCCTTCATCTACACTGATTGAAGTGGATTTAACAAGTGACATCAATAAGGGATCATAGCTTTGACCTGAATTTCACCTGGAATTATAATTTTTTATTATACTTTTTAGTTTGCAAAAAAGGCATTTCACTGTACTTGTGCATGTGACATTAAAACTTGAAACTTTATTCACCTGGTCAGTCAATTTCATGGAAAGAGCAGGTGTTCTTAATGTTTTGTACACTCAGTGTATATGTTACTATACAGTCTCTCATGTCATGCCCGGGTACGGTGATAGACACAGAAAAGCCAGGGTGATGCATTTCACAAGTTGGCATCGCCGAGAGATCCATGTTATTATAACCCTTGACCTTTAACCCCAACCTTCAGCCTAGTGCCAAGCATTCTGAGCACTAGAAAGATCTCTTCTGAGACCCCTACATACTGAAGATGCTACTCCTACCATACATATCTCCTATCATGTTCCTATCCAGTTACTAGTTATGTTAACTGTGTGTAAATGGAGGCAGTGGTGATAATCCTGTGGTAATCCTTTACTTGCTTTAGTATTCTATTCTTGACTATAATTTAATATACATTACCTTACTTGGTTTGAAGGTTCAATTACTAAATCCCCATCCCCCCAGGATTTCACAGGGATTTTTTGTGATATTTGCAGGTAAAAATACTTGATTTTGCCGCAGCAATTTTGAAATTTTTTATGGGAAAATGTAATTATTTTGTCCAATTTGTCACGAAAATGCAATGACGAGGCAAAAACTTTGATGACGCATGGCTTGATTGAACCATATTCTGCGGTAAATGTGCGGTGATTGGTTGAACTTGCGGGCCCTCTTTTTGTTCTGCGGTGGTGGGTCAGTTATATGCGATAATATTGGGATGATTTTACTGTTTTACGTGGCAATACTGCAGTGATTTGTCAAATTTGCAAGTCCTCGCATAATATGCAGGGAATTGTTGATTCTGCAAAAACAATTGTGATAACAGCATAGCAGAATCCTGGAGGGATTGAAATACAGTTATTGACAATAGAACGATAAATGTCTAAGTAAAACAGTATATTTGGAAGCATGGCAAAGATGCTTGACTAAATCTACATACTTGGTAAACAGGAGAGGGACTCTGACCGTACTGAAACTCTGGAGTTTGGAGAGAATACAGGAGAGATGTGGCTTTAAACTAAATCAGTGAAAGAGGTTGTGATTCTAATCTAGAGCTCAGTACTTTCTAGGGGAAGGAGACTGGAGACTGAGAGATAGTGTAGTGGTGTAGTGCTGCTCTCTGGTTCATAGGAAGGGATGGTGAAGAGAAATATACTGTACTAAAGCTGTATGGAGGGGCAGTAACAGTATCTGGTTGACAGGTAGGGAGGGTACAGTACTAAAGCTGTATGGAGGGGCAGTAACAGTATCTGGTTGACAGGTAGGGAGGGTACAGTACTAAAGCTGTATGGAGGGGCAGTAACAGTATCTGGTTGACATGTAGGGAGGGTACAGTACTAAAGCTGTATGGAGGGGCAGTAGCAGTATCTGGTTGACAGGTAGGGAGGGTACAGTACTAAAGCTGTATGGAGGGGCAGTAACAGTATCTGGTTGACAGGTAGGGAGGGTACAGTACTAAAGCTGTATGGAGGGGCAGTAACAGTATCTGGTTGACAGGTAGGGAGGGTACAGTACTAAAGCTGTATGGAGGGGCAGTAACAGTATCTGGTTGACAGGTAGGGAGGGTACAGTACTAAAGCTGTATGGAGGGGCAGTAACAGTATCTGGTTGACAGGTAGGGAGGGTACAGTACTAAAGCTGTATGGAGGGGCAGTAACAGTATCTGGTTGACATGTAGGGAGGGTACAGTACTAAAGCTGTATGGAGGGGCAGTAACAGTATCTGGTTGACAGGTAGGGAGGGTACAGTACTAAAGCTGTATGGAGGGGCAGTAACAGTATCTGGTTGACATGTAGGGAGGGTACAGTACTAAAGCTGTATGGAGGGGCAGTAACAGTATCTGGTTGACAGGTAGGGAGGGTACAGTACTAAAGCTGTATGGAGGGGCAGTAACAGTATCTGGTTGACAGGTAGGGAGGGTACAGTACTAAAGCTGTATGGAGGGGCAGTAACAGTTTGCTGTTCTGTTCTGCATCATGTGCTACTTATATAAAGAGGATTTGGATTACAGTCTTTCTTCTGCTCAAGTAATATGATTTATCCCTTTTTTCCCTTCTCAGACTAACTCAACTGGAGCTCCACTAACATGACTATGGTGTGAACTGAGGAAGGCTGTATACTGCACCTCATAAACCTGACAGAGATACTCTTTAGAGTCATAACAATAGTTGACAACAATATTGGAAACATTGCTGATTACAAGATATAGTGGTTAATATAGTTGTACATGTAGGAGTGTGTGTGTCTATGTGTCTAGACAGAGAGAGTGAGAGAGTGTAATCACCTGACTCACAGCGCAGCCGTGACACAGATTATGTGTGTAATCTTTTTTTTTAAAACAACCTTGATCTTTTGGCTTCATCTCCCTACACTGACCTACATTACAGGGGACTCTGGCTCACCAAATCTATATTATCTGCTTAGCTGTGTGTGTGTGGTGTGTGTAGTACTTTAGTGTGTGTGTGTGTGTGTGTGTGTGTGTGTGTGTGTGTGTGTGTGTGTGTGTGTGTGTGTGTGTGTGTGTGTGTGTGTGTGTGTGTGTTTTGGGATAGTGTGTATGTTTTGGGGTAGTGTGTATGTTTTGGGATAGTGTGTATGTTTTGGGGTAGTGTGTGTTTTAGGATAGAGTGTATGTTTTGGGGTAGTGTGTATGTTTTGGGGTAGTGTGTGTTTTGGGGTAGTGTGTATGTTTTGGGGTAGTGTGTGTTTTGGGGTAGTGTGTGTTTTGGGGTAGTGTGTATGTTTTGGGGTAGTGTGTGTTTTAGGATAGTGTGTATGTTTTGGGGTAGTGTGTGTTTTAAGAAAGGGTGTATGTTTTGGGGTAGTGTGTATGTTTTGGGATAGTGTGTATGTTTTGGGGTAGTGTGTGTTTTAGGATAGTGTGTATGTTTTGGGGTAGTGTGTGTTTTAAGATAGGGTGTATGTTTTTGGGTAGTGTGTGATTTAGGGTGGCGTGTAGTGTGCGGTTTGTGTGTGCACATGTTTGTGTGTGTGTGTGTTTTAGGGTAGTATGTGTGTGTATGTTGTAGGGTGCTTACGGTTGCGTTTTCCCTCCTCGTTGCCCTCCTCGTCCTCGTTCTCTGGGTCGATGTCTTCAGCCTGTGTGATCCAGTCCAGATAACCCTTCAGATCCTCCTCCAGCTGCTGCTTCTCTCTCAGCTTCTGGAAGTCTCCTCTGGCCTTGGCCTTCTCTCTCTCCTTGGAAAACTCTCTGTGGGCACAGACACACACAGAAGCAAGCACACACATGCAACCACACACACGCACGCACGCAGGCAGGCACGCAGAATGCACCCACGTTAGTGAATGCATACATAACATACAAACACACAAATGCGCCACACGCAAAATCACACACAAAACACATGCTCAGACTCAGTAACGCCTCACCACACAATTTGTATACAAAATGTAATACAGTTCATACTGAATGGGCAATGAGTGCTCAATCCAACTGTGACCTTCAGACAGTCAACATGATGACAATATGATACCAATGCATGGCTGTGTATCCAGTTCCTAACAGTATAACACATCAATACACTGGAGAACTGCTCTTTCTATTATATCACTGTCGCAAATGGCACCCTCTTCCCTATATAGTGCACTACTTTTGACCTCTGATTGCCTGTGTAGTCTTCCTAACCCTAGTCTAGCCACTGGATGGGGACGGACACCTTTCAATAACAACAGAACATCAATATGATGCAGAGATAGACCAATGGGGGGAGTGGTTACTGGCATGTACTCAGAATGTTATACTATTTTCACACAGGAATCAGAAACACACACAAAACCACATGCAAGCTGATGACCACTGGCCAATATTGTGGGTGGAATAGCTTCAGGGAAACGTTCAGTCATTCAAATGAGCGGGTAACACAGTGATGCCATCACTTTGGAATTAAGCACGCATCAAACAATTGTGGTTGTCAAAATGTTCCCAGAGGATTGTGTTCACAAAGGTCTACAAATACACTACAATAGAACATCTCAATGATATTCCTAGAACATTTTGGAAACCAAAAGATGTACGATGGAGTGCCTATAATATGCTATGAATGTGAAAATATAACATGTAGACATATTTTAAATGAATATGTCAATTTGTAAAAACAAACATTCCTTTAGCTGTTTTGTTTTGCCCAGTGGGTCTTGTTGCTACGTAAATTGCTACTTGAATAATCAGTCCCACTCATAGCATATTACAGTATGACATATTAATTACTATAATCATCTACAATTACTGAATGTCAAACTTAATTGGAACCGTAATATAATTTTCTCTTAAATGACCTTCCGCGAATACATCTGAAGAAAAAATAAAAAATCATAGAGAGAGAGAGTCATAACCTAGTGAGAAGAACCTTCAGGGAACATTAAAAGAACCATCAGGGAACATTGCCAACCGCCAACAGACCCCGCTAAGAAAGAACACACATCCTCAGAGTGCTGCTAGCCATAGAGTAGTGCAGGGGTCTCTAGCTCTGTTCCTGGAGAGCTACCCTCCTCTAGGTTTTCAGCCCTGGTGTAGTGAGAATTATAAACCGGTATTTTGGCTCATAGATGCTGATTAGCTGAAATACGTGGTCTATCAGACATTATAAACTGGGTGGTTCGAGCCCAGCTTTCAGCTGATTGGCTGAAAGCTGTGGTATATGAGACCGTATACCATGGGTATGACAAAACATGTATTTTTACTCTTCTAACTACGTTGGTAACCAGATTATAACAGCAATAACGCACCTTAGGGGTTTGTAGTATACGGCCAATATACCACGGCTAAGTCTGCGTTACGTCAATCCTAAGAAGCCATGGTATATTGGTCATATACCACACCCAGTCGGGCCTTATTGCTTGAATATACCACGGGTATGATGCAAAACTACTTTACTGTTTACTGTTCTAATTACGCTGGTGACATGTATATAACAGCAGTAAGGTACCTTGGGAGTTTGTGGTATATGGCTAATGTACCACGGCTAAGGGCTGTATCCAGGCACTCTGTGTTGCGTCATGCTATTAACAGCCCTTAGCCGTGGTATATTGGTCATATACCACGCGTTATTGCTTAATTATGAACTAACACCCCACCTCCACTAACACTTCCTCCCCAAAGCAGGGGAATGGAAGCAGCAGTACACTGGGTTGATGCATTAGGAGAGAGAGAGAGAGCGAGAGAGAGAGAGAGAGAGAGAGAGAGAGAGAGAGAGAGAGAGAGAGAGAGAGAGAGAGAGAGAGAGAGAGAGAGAGATTAGGAAGTGAGGCTGAGGAGGGAGTGAAGGGCAAGGAATGAGATCAATTTATCTCTCAGAAAGTTGGGAGGATGGTGGTGATGACAGAGGTGGGGGGAAACGGCTCCCTTTGCTATAGGTTGTTGAGACGAGGAAACACAACGCAAAATGAGTGAGAGGTCAACAAAGGTTATACTGGTGGTGGCCAGGGCAGTAAACAGCGTCAGTCAGAATTATATATCAAAATGGAATACTGTATTACCAGTGACTGAGTATTTCCATCTCTGTTTCCCTGAGACTTTCTCACCATTCCCCAACACCACACACTGCAAGCCACACCATTGTCTGTCCTTACCTCACCGCGCACAGCAAACACAATGCACACAGCGCACACACACAGCCCACACCCCACTGCAGAGCACTCGGCACCCAGCACACAGCCCCCACCAACTCTTACCCACTCAGAACACCCAGCACACAGCCCCCACCACCTCTTACCCACTCAGAACACCCAGCACACAGCCCCCACCACCTCTGACCCACTCAGAACACCCAGCACACAGTCCCCACCACCTCTTACCCACTCAGAACACCCAGCACACAGCCCCTCCACCTCTGACCCACTCAGAACACCCAGCACACAGCCCCCACCACCTCTTACCCACTCAGAACACCCAGCACACAGTCCCCACCACCTCTTACCCACTCAGAACACCCAGCACACAGTCCCCACCACCTCTTACCCACTCAGAACACCCAGCACACAGCCCCCACCACCTCCGACCCACTCAGAACACCCAGCACACAGCCCCTCCACCTCTGACCCACTCAGAACACCCAGCACACAGTCCCCACCACCTCTGACCCACTCAGAACACCCAGCACACAGCCCCCACCACCTCTGACCCACTCAGAACACCCAGCACACAGCCCCCACCACCTCTGACCCACTCAGAACACCCAGCACACAGCCCCCTCCACCTCTGACCCACTCAGAACACCCAGCACACAGCCCCCTCCACCTCTGACCCACTCAGAACACCCAGCACACAGCCCCCTCCACCTCTTACCCACTCAGAACACCCAGCACACAGTCCCCACCACCTCTGACCCACTCAGAACACCCAGCACACAGCCCCCTCCACCTCTGACCCACTCAGAACACCCAGCACACAGCCCCCTCCACCTCTTACCCACTCAGAACACCCAGCACACAGTCCCCACCACCTCTTACCCACTCAGAACACCCAGCACACAGTCCCCACCACCTCTTACCCACTCAGAACACCCAGCACACAGCCCCCACCACCTCTTACCCACTCAGAACACCCAGCACACAGCCCCCACCACCTCTGACCCACTCAGAACACCCAGCACAGTCCCCACCACCTCTTACCCACTCAGAACACCCAGCACACAGCCCCCTCCACCTCTTACCCACTCAGAACACCCAGCACACAGTCCCCACCACCTCTTACCCACTCAGAACACCCAGCACACAGCCCCCTCCACCTCTTACCCACTCAGAACACCCAGCACACAGTCCCCACCACCTCTTACCCACTCAGAACACCCAGCACACAGCCCCCTCCACCTCTTACCCACTCAGAACACCCAGCACACAGTCCCCACCACCTCTTACCCACTCAGAACACCCAGCACACAGCCCCCTACACCTCTTACCCACTCAGAACACCCAGCACACAGTCCCCACCACCTCTTACCCACTCAGAACACCCAGCACACAGCCCCCTCCACCTCTGACCCACTCAGAACACCCAGCACACAGTCCCCACCACCTCTTACCCACTCAGAACACCCAGCACACAGTCCCCACCACCTCTTACCCACTCAGAACACCCAGCACACAGTCCCCACCACCTCTTACCCACTCAGAACACCCAGCACACAGTCCCCACCACCTCCGACCCACTCAGAACACCCAGCACACAGCCCCCACCACCTCTTACCCACTCAGAACACCCAGCACACAGCCCCCTCCACCTCTTACCCACTCAGAACACCCAGCACACAGTCCCCACCACCTCTTACCCACTCAGAACACCCAGCACACAGCCCCCTCCACCTCTTACCCACTCAGAACACCCAGCACACAGTCCCCACCACCTCTTACCCACTCAGAACACCCAGCACACAGTCCCCACCACCTCTTACCCACTCAGAACATCCAGCACACAGCCCCCACCACCTCTTACCCACTCAGAACACCCAGCACACAGCCCCCACCACCTCTGACCCACTCAGAACACCCAGCACAGTCCCCACCACCTCTTACCCACTCAGAACACCCAGCACACAGCCCCCTCCACCTCTTACCCACTCAGAACACCCAGCACACAGTCCCCACCACCTCTTACCCACTCAGAACACCCAGCACACAGCCCCCTCCACCTCTTACCCACTCAGAACACCCAGCACACAGTCCCCACCACCTCTTACCCACTCAGAACACCCAGCACACAGCCCCCTCCACCTCTTACCCACTCAGAACACCCAGCACACAGTCCCCACCACCTCTTACCCACTCAGAACACCCAGCACACAGCCCCCTACACCTCTTACCCACTCAGAACACCCAGCACACAGTCCCCACCACCTCTTACCCACTCAGAACACCCAGCACACAGCCCCCTCCACCTCTGACCCACTCAGAACACCCAGCACACAGTCCCCACCACCTCTTACCCACTCAGAACACCCAGCACACAGTCCCCACCACCTCTTACCCACTCAGAACACCCAGCACACAGTCCCCACCACCTCTTACCCACTCAGAACACCCAGCACACAGTCCCCACCACCTCCGACCCACTCAGAACACCCAGCACACAGTCCCCACCACCTCTTACCCACTCAGAACACCCAGCACACAGTCCCCACCACCTCTTACCCACTCAGAACACCCAGCACACAGCCCCCTCCACCTCTGACCCACTCAGAACACCCAGCACACAGTCCCCACCACCTCTTACCCACTCAGAACACCCAGCACACAGTCCCCACCACCTCTTACCCACTCAGAACACCCAGCACACAGTCCCCACCACCTCTGACCCACTCAGAACACCCAGCACACAGTCCCCACCACCTCTTACCCACTCAGAACACCCAGCACACAGTCCCCACCACCTCTTACCCACTCAGAACACCCAGCACACAGTCCCCACCACCTCTTACCCACTCAGAACACCCAGCACACAGCCCCCTCCACCTCTGACCCACTCAGAACACCCAGCACACAGCCCCCTCCACCTCTTACCCACTCAGAACACCCAGCACACAGTCCCCACCACCTCTTACCCACTCAGAACACCCAGCACACAGCCCCCTCCACCTCTTACCCACTCAGAACACCCAGCACAAGGTTAAGCACGAAAAAGGAGCCCAGAATGATCAGACTAACAAAGTAGATGGCGGGCGTTCCAAAGCCGATGGCGTCGTTCACCTGTTGGAGCCCAGAGCAGCAGGTTAACAGACAGACCTATAGATACAGACAGACAGATAGACAGGTAGGCAGACAGACAGGTAAGACAGGCAGGCAGAGAGAGACAGACAGGCAGACAGACATAGAGAGAGAGCCAGGTAGACAGACAGACAGGTAGATAGACAGACAGACAGACGGACAGACGGACGGTCGGACAGGTAGACAGATAGACAGGTAGACAGTCAGACAGACAGGCAGGCAGACATACGGACGGACGGACGGACGGACAGGTAGACAGATAGACAGGTGGACAGTTAATCAGACAGACAGACAGTCAGTCAGTCAGACAGACAGTCAGTCAGTCAGTCAGTCAGTCAGACAGACAGACAGACAGACAGACAGACAGACAGACAGACAGACAGACAGACAGACAGACAGACAGACAGACAGACAGACAGACAGACAGAGGTGTCTTACCCGCTCAACACTCCCAGAACCAGGTTTAGAACAAAGAAGGAGCCGAAGATGACAAGAGAAACAAAGTAGACCCATGGAAGCTCTAGACCCATAGCATCATTCATCTGGAGGAGCACCCGTCACCAAAGAGAGATGGGGAGAGAAGAAGAAGAAAGAGGGAAGGAAGAGAAAGAGAATAAAATGGATAGTCCGAGGTAGAGAAAGGTGAGAATAACTGTTTGCTAAGAATGCAAGATGAAAGGAAAAACCTTATATTTATATATAGGCATTTATATATAGTTTTACAGTTCAGAGTGATAAAAAAGGTGAGGGAAGGTTCTGGGACTCAGATATATAGAGAAATGCTTGACTGAATCTTTAACATTTAATTGTCAGTAACATCTAGGCCTAATGACTAATCTACTGACACACCAGCTTAGTCAAATTCTCAGAGGGAATGAGTGGGTCAAAGTTCATACAGAGACCGCACAGGGAGCACAGAGGGCACAGACTGAAATATGATATGAATGATAGGGAGGGCCTCACCCAGTAGAGGACGTCTGTCCAGCCCTCCATGGTGATGCACTGGAACACCGTCAACATGGCGAACAGGAAGTTGTCAAAGTTGGTGATGCCGTTGTTGGGGCCGTGCCAGCCCTCCCTGCACTCGGTGCCATTGATGGGACATTGGCGCCCGTGCCCTGAGATCGCACACGGAGCCGGGTCATCCTCCGCTATCATGCCTACAGAGAGGGGGGCGGGGAGAGAGAGAGAGAAACTGAGAGGGAGACTGAAATACAAATGCAATAGTCATGTACACACACACAGATGGTAAGATGCACATACACACACACACACACACACACACGCACGCATGCACGCACGCTCTTACCTGTGCTGGGGAAGAAGCAGGTAGCGTGCATTTTGCCAATGAAGAGCTCAAGGCCGATGATGGCGTAGATGATGATGACAAACAGGACCAGCAGGGCGATGTGGAGGAGAGGGACCATGGCTTTAATAATGGAGTTCAACACAACCTGTAAACCTACAGAGAGTCAAACATACAGGTTAGATAGGAAAGACATAGCTAGATGTGTGTGTGTGTGTGTGTGTGTGTGTGTGTGTGTGTGTGTGTGTGTGTGTGTGTGTGTGTGTGTGTGTGTGTGTGTGTGTGTGTGTGTGTGTGTGTGTGTGTGTGTGTGTTACAGTAATATTGTATGTGGTTGAATTGGTATTGGTCAGTTGAGGCTGGTGGGGAGGAGAAATGGGGAGGACGGCTCATTGGATCACCAATCCACTCATGTTATGAGGGTTTGTATGAAGTATGTGTGTGGGTATGTGGTTTGTGGTTTGTTTGTGAATGCACTTGTGTGCCTGTGCATATAATAAGGTTATTATAGTAAATGGTTATTATAGTAAAACTGAAACTAAAATAAAAACTAAAATGGAAAAATATTAAGAAAAACATTTGAAAAACTAAAACTATACTGAAACTATTAACTTTGACTGCAAAACTAACAAAAACAACAACAACAAAAAAAATAGTAAATTATGTTTATTATTATTATTATTTATTTTTTACTTTGGGCAAAAATGTTATGTTTTTTTTCTTCTGATGGGGCTTTGAAGCCTCTGAATCTGGTGGGTAAATGCTGCCAGTAGATGGCAATGTTTCAAATAGGCCTAGCTTGTTCATCACTATCACTAGCTATCAGTAGCTAAAAGGGAAGAAATTTGAGGGCGAGCGCGGAGTGTGAGCCTGAACACTAGGTGTGAACAATGGCGGCAGCAAACCCAACACCAGCAGTGGTCGGTCGCAAAAGGCAAAGCCCTGTATGGTTTCATGTGGGTTGTTGTTAACATACTGCCCAGATCTTCTAGTCTGGATGACCAGATGACAGGTCCAGAACGGCGATCCCCAAACCAGACATCCCCTGGCCATTCCTGTGGTGCTTTGCAGCTTCCAGAAAGCCTACCAAAGGTAAACCACCTGGGGGGACCGCAACAATGACCCACAACCAGGACAACTCACGGTCATTTTTATGTTGGTTTGCAACTTGCAGGATAATCGCAAGATTGAACCCAACAGAGGGGGACTGTCATGACTTTGCCCTGTTTGGTGAGGGTCATAAAACCCATTTTCTCTCTCCACCCCCACTGGTTTATGACCCCCCGATAAATACAGAAACTCTCTCTCTCCACTCTACAGAATGGACTTTTGGAAAGACCTTTGCTACCACAGAGAAAGACTCTACAGGATAGTAACATCAGAAAGTTGAACAATGAGACAATATTTCTGTAATGGAAGGGTCCGTTGGTACTTAAAGAATATGATGTCAGATCAGTCATTGTTTTGGTAGATTGTTACTGATGATAGGACCACGTAATTGTATCTTTGAAAGTCTACACATTCTAGTTATCAGATTTATTTCAAAATCTTGCAAAACATATGTGATTAAACATGAAACTATTTGTGAGAAGATAAAATGTGATTTTAGCTTCTAAATGAGAGAATTGTTTCATAAGTAAACTTATGCTCAATCAGTAACCCCACCCACGGGAGCACAGACATTGGTTAGAAGGATGAAACACGCCCCTTCTCCTCCCCAGTACAAAAGCCCCCGTAACGATCATTAACATTTAGTTCCAGAAATGTGAGGACTGCTGTCCTAATGTTTAGGTGGGCGAATTTCAACGTGGAGGTGACGATCATCACGTTGGAATTGTGAATTTCGACTAGACCAGCCAGAATACAGCACGAGCTGATTATGGCAACTTAGTATGAACTTTGAACTATTATTCACTAAAGAAGAAGTGATACATTCTCGACGTTGAGTTATCAGCTGCAGCTGTAAACGTACGTGGCCTAAGAAAGGACAGACAATCTCCTAAGAACGACAGTGTACTTCAACGTATCTGCTCTACAACACTACGACCAGAAAGATTATTCAAAGGACAATGGCGATCTCTGCTGGGCAAACCAGTCTTCCATCTTCGACCCATCTATCGAAGCGCAGCTCAGAGTAAACATATATCTTGCATTTTCCTTTTCCCGAATGAGCGGTTATTAGAATGCATAAGATTCTGTATTTACGGTAGCATAGCTTCTCAAGGTCCGATAGAGACCCAATTCCTTTGTCCCTCAGTCTTCCCGCTCTTTCATTCAAACCCAACCCCCTTCCTTTGTGTTATCAGCCATCACATCGGGTTAGTCCACTAGGGACTTTTCATGACATGATTAGTAATCGATGTATGATCTATCCTGTGTATATATATATATGTAATTCTGTGTGATTATTTAGGTATTTAGTAAATAAATAATTAAGCCAATTTGTGTATTGCTGATTCAACTTGTTAGCCAGGGTTCGTGCAGAAAACCAAGTACTTTACGACATTTTGAATGAGACTGAATAAGGTGACAATTAACAATTGACTGCTATTGATAAAAAAGATCTTCAGATCTTTAAGAGTTTATTCAGAAGACAGCAGCTCTATAAACACTCTTCTGTGGTGCCCCAGGTTATTAACTTCTTATGGCTGCAGGGGCAGTATTGAGTAGCTTGGATGAAAGGTGCACAGAGGTGCCCAGAGTAAACGGCCTGCTCCTCAGTCATAGTTGCTAATATATGCATAGTATTATTAGTATTGGATAGAAAACACTCTGAAGTTTCTAAAACTGTTTGAATTATGTTTGTGAGTATAACAGAACTCATATGGCAGGCAAAAACCTGAGAAGTTCCACTTCCTGTTTGGATTTTTTCTGAGGCTGGTAGATTTTCAACCAAGCTCCCATTGAAATTACAGCGAGATATGGATGAGTTTTCACTTCCTACGGCTTCCACTAGATGTCAACAGTCAATAGAATTTTGTCTGATGACTCTACTGTGAAGGGGGGCCGAAGGAGACAGGAATGAGTAACCACTGCCATGAGGTGACCACGCTTTCACCACGCGCATTCACGTGAGAGGCAGCTCCGTTCCATCGCTCAACTGAAGTCAATGTAATTCTCCGGTTGGAACGTTATTCAAGATGTATGTTAACAACATTCTAAAGATTGATTCAATACATCGTTTGACATGTTTCTACTGACTGTTACGGAACTTTTTGACATTTCGTCACGTTTTAGTGAACGCGCTTTGTGACTTTGGAATTGTTTACCAAATGCGCTAACCAAAGTAGCTAATTGGACATAAATAACGGACATTATCGAACAAATCAAGCATTTATTGTGGACCTGGGATTCCTGGGAGTGCATTGTGATGAAGATCATCAAAGGCAAGGGAATATTTATCATGTAATTTCTGGTTTCTGTTGACTCCAACATGGCGGCTAATTTGACTCTTGTTCTGAGCTCCGTCTCAGATTATTGCATGGTTTGCTTTTTCCGTAAAGGTTTTTTGAAATCTGACACAGCGGTTGCATTAAGGAGAGGTATATCTATAATTCCATGTGTATAACTTGTATTATCATCTACATTTATGATGAGTATTTCTGTTGAAACGATGTGGCTATGCACTATCAATGGATGTTTTTGGAACTAGTGAATGTAACGCGCCAATGTAAACTCAGATTTTTTGATATAAATATGAACTTTATCAAACAAAACATGCATGTATTGTGTAACATGAAGTCCTATGAGTGTCATCTGATGAAGATCATCAAAGGTTAGTGATTCATTTTAGCTATATTTCTGCTTTTTGTGACTGCCTTCTTTCGCTGGAAAAATGGCTGTGCTTATTGTGGTTTGGTGTGACCTAACATAATCGTTTGTAGTGCTTTCGCTGAAAAGCATATTTGAAATCGGACACTTTGGTGGGATTAACAACAAGATTCCCTTTAAAATGGTATAAGACACATGTATGTCTGAGGAATTTTAATTATGAGATTTCTGTTTTTTTAATTTGGCGCCCTGCACTTTCACTGGCTGTTGTCATATCGATCCCGTTACCGGGATTGCAGCCATAAGAAGTTTTAATGAGTTAATTGTTGCATGGTTTAATTCAATCACGTAATCAATTAAACGTTCGGTAATCGATTTGATAAAATAGCCTGTCATCTCATTTAATCATTCAGAGACACGACAATGGGATTGTTTTGAGTACATTGCTGGAAAGGACAAAAACAAGTGTATTGTAGTGTCAGGAGATGGCAGCGTATGTGGAACACATATAAAATGGAAAAACCCAATCATCTGAACAGCACACACAAAGAATTTCAGGATAAAGACAAAGTGAGACAGCCATTATTTTTGGGGGGGGGGGGTTCGGTCAGGATTCAACTTCTGGTATATTAGCAGTTTTAAAGCTAATTTCCTGCAACAAGAACAACAACAATAAAAAATCCACGTCTGCTACATTTTTTTTCCAACAAGAAGGGTGTGAATAGTTTTAACAGTCTGGGGTCGCAAGGTTTGTTACTATGCTGATAAAAACAATATCCATCCGGACCTTTGCCACCTAGGACATTTGTGTGACCGGACCTTCTGAAATAGCACTAAAACTGAATAAAAACGAGTAAATCAAGTATGAAAACTGAAAATAATCAGAATTTCAAATAAAAACCTCAAAACGAATTAAAAAATCACAAAACTATAATAACCTTGTCGTACAGTATGTAAACATGTGCATGCATGTGCATCTGGACAGAATGTCGAAGAGTCTTTTTTCATGGTTGTGAGGGAGACACACACACACACACACACACACACACACACACACACACACACACTCGCAGGAGAACTCATGTCTCTGGGGCATTGATTTGGACAGCCTGTTTTAAGAGAACATTCCAGAGGGGCTGCACACAGACCATATGGTCACACATTACTGTTAGTGTCTTCACCCCACAGACACATAGTCTGAGCTGAGAGAGAAACACTTTCTGTCATGGAGAGGAACGGCTGGGCTGGTTTGGGCTGGGGAGGGACAGTCAGGACAGAAGCAGACTTCTAATACATATGTAACTTTGGCACATTTTTCTCCAGAACAACATACAGTAAAGAAGTGTAGAGTAAACTTTTTCATTATGCGGATGTGGGATTCGAAGCCACAGGAATCAAACCTATCACCTTAACGTTCCTACTGTAGCGCAATTTTCCTAGCCACTGAACCATACATGACCACAGGGGGGGGGGGGGCATCAAGACAAAATGGTGGAGGAGACAAGATTGAGGAAGACTGAATTGAACCTTATAGAGGTAATGCCAGTTATATCAGGTCACAGTTTTCCGCAGTGTTATTTATTGGTGTGTGTTATGCAGTGACTTTCACAGGTTAACCTCTAGGTCAATAGAGGTTGCTGTGCCTGTTTCATCATGGGGGTCAAAAGTGAGAGGTCAGTCAGCACTCACAACAATAAACACAACACTGTATTCGTGTCAGACCTAGGTTGAAATACTATTTCAAATCTTTCAAATTTGCTTTAGCCTGCCTGGAGTGCCAGATGGATGGGGTTTGTACTCCTTGTAACTATTCTATTCCATTGTGTCAGGCAAGCCCAATCAAGCCCAGATAAAGTACTTGAAATGATCTCAAATAGTATTTGAACCCAGGTCTGGTCGGTGTTGTTGTGGGGTCAAAGGTGAAGGGTCAGATAGCAGTAACTCACTGGGCACTCCTGAGACCAGGCGTAGGGGTCGCAGTACACGGAAGGCTCGGAGGGCTTTGACGTCGAAGCCGCCCGACTTTCCCCCGTGGCCGTGCGCGGAGGGGTGGAGCGCTGCCGCCGCCGCCGCCGCCGCCGCACCCGCCTCTGCCTCCTCCTTCGTCTCTACAGAGTCTTTGGTCAAAAGCTCCAGGACAACACTGAACAGTCTGCAGAGAAACACCAGAGGAAACGTGTTACAGAAAACACATCAGAAAGAGAATGTTACAGGTAAAAAGCTCTAGGACAACACTGAACAGTCTGTATAGAATTACAGCAGAAAGAATGAGAATACGTTACAGGATTGGAGCTTTTGATTAAGGGCCCGAATCCATAAAGAGTCTCAGAGTAGGATCTAGGATCAGGTTCCCCCGGTTTATGCAATCTTATTCCTTATGATCTGAAAGGCAAAACTCATCCTAGACTTGGCGGCAGGTAGCCTAGTGGTTAGAGTGTTGGACCAGTAACCGAAAGGTTGCTAGATCAGCCCCGAGCTGACAAGGTAAAAATCTGTCGTTCTGCCCCTGAACAAGGCAGTTAACTCACTGTTTCTAGGCTCTCATTGTAAATAAGAATTTGTTCTAACTGACTTGCCTAGATAAATAAAGGTAAAACAAATACAAAATAAACTAGCAGTCCTACTCTGAGATGCTTTATAAATACAGGCCCAGACCAATACGCTAGAGATGCATACAGTTGGGCTGGTTAAAAAGTTCTGCTAGAAGTGGATGTAACTGCAACGTCTGGAGAAAAATGTTGAAATATTTCAGATTTCAAAGTTGACATATTATTGGGAAGGTGTGCTGTGGGATTATTTAAGGTACTCTTTACTCTTTTTTGTTGTTGTATTTTTTTAACTATTTTATATTCTTCCAGATACTCTTTACACTTCAGATCAAATGTTATTACACTGTTATTGTTAGATGATTGCAGACCAACTTGCTGCTAAACACAGTTTGTCACATTAACAATTTACCAATGCCGCAGCACAGGCATTTTGAAAAGTCACTTGTTTATGATACACCTGTACTGTAAGCTGCATGTATAGACAGCAGTCAAATATATCCACTATACATAGGTATCTACTGATACAGCAAATCACCATATGACTTTTAAGCTTCACACTGAATATAATATCTGTTTGTAAGATTGCAGTAACAAATGAATAAGAAGAACACAAGCTGAAAAATATAGCACAAATATATTGAACCCATGTACAAACTACATAGACAACAAAGACACAGCTCATTAAAACATGAATAAATCAACAAACATACACACACACACACAACAATACCAGGTGAAAATACAATGCAATACTGTAGTGTATGGGCTGAGTGAATAGTGAACATCCTATAGCAAAAAAAGAGTCCGCTTAATTCTAGTCAGTTAACCTGTCCTCACCTAGCCAATAGGACAAATTATCCCAGCACATCACGTCAAAGCTGGGCAGCAGAAGGCACTAAATGGGCTGAATGGAGCTGCCAATTGAGGCCTGGAGGGCCATAGAGGGTCATACTTCAGGGCTACAATCACAGACTGCTGCAGCAGCTGTAGCTAACTGATGTTGGACTGAATCAGAGTGGAAAAATTAACTGAGGTGTTTGACGTGTCACTCATCTGTTCACATGAATAGAATACCATCATAATAGAATAAAATACCAAAATAGAATATCATCAGAATAGAATAGAATACCAAAATAGAATATCATCAGAATAGAATAGAATACCAAAATAGAATATCATCAGAATAGAATAGAATACCAAAATAGAATACCATCAGAATAGAATAAAATACCAAAATAGAAAACCATCAGAATATAATAAAATACCAAAATAGAATACCATCAGAATAGAATAGAATACCAAAATAGAATACCATCAGAATAGAATAGAATACCAAATTATACAACAGGTGGGTCCTGAATGCTGATTGGTTAAAAGCGCATTCCACAAGGCTAAATCTATGACCTTAAAATGCCTATTTACTCTGTTCCATCTGACTGAGCAATCCACTGTCTCATCAACCCAGCCAAGCAATTTATAAACTTGATCTCCACTATAAAAGCATCTAGACATTATCTCACATTTCTTTTAGACTAACATTTAGTTTTCAACAGCAGAGATTTGTATAAACCTTGCTGTCTGTCTCACCGACATTTGCAACATTGTTTCAATATTCAAATTCGATCTCCAGCTGTCCCATACTAATGAACGTGTCGGGGTCGGGACGAGAGCGAGAGAGAGGCAGGCAGCGATTCTCAGCCAGTCGAAATCATGAATCAGCTGGCATAATTTTTTATAGATATATACAAAGAAATGTCATTTGAAAAAAGGTGAAACAAAGCAAAGTGCAGCTAGTTTGCAGTCTTTCCAGCTTCAGTTTGAAGTGATTGTGTTAGCTGTGTTGTTGGCTAGCTCCTCTGAACAACAGTGTCCTGACGAGAGAGCACATGTTCTATGCCAAGCGAAATCAAGCCTCATTAACTCATTGTTATGGATGTATCCAAATAAATGTCACTAGAAAACAGCTTAAACAAATGCAGCTACTGTTGTTATTCTGGCTGCACTGTTTGACGTGACTAAGTTAGCCATAGTTGGCTAGCTAGCAAGCAAGGGATTAGAACATTGCCAGCCAGTATGGCAATGGAACATTTAGAACGAAAGACTGGGTCGCGTCCATAAATACAGAACAAAAAGACTGAACGACTGGGTCGCTTCTCTGGCAATCAAACCAATAGAATGAACAACCAGCCGGCTTGGGTAGCAACCCTAGATTTGTTTTGGGATTATACCTTGTGGAAGGATGAAATAATATGAATAGATTAATCAAAATAACGTTTCTAATTCAAATATGTCAATCATTATTTGAATATGTTGGTAACCAGTTGTATAAAAGTGATAATGCCCGAGAAGACAGTGTTTGGAGGATATATTGGCACAGCTTCTCTGGCATTATCACTTAAATAGAATACCATTTGAATAGAATAGAATACCAAAATAGAATACCATCAGAATAGAATAGAATACCAAAATAGAATACCATCAGAATAGAATAGAATACCAAAATAGAATACCATCAGAATATAATACCAAAATAGAATACCATCAGAATAGAATAGAATACCAAAATAGAATACCATCAGAATAGAATAGATTACCAAAATAGAATACCATCAGAATAGAATAGAATATAATAGAATACCAAAATAGAATACCATCAGAATAGAATAGAATACCAAAATAGAATACCATCAGAATAGAATAGAATACCAAAATAGAATACCATTAGAATAGAATAGAATACCAAAATAGAGCACCATTAGAGTAAAATAGAATAGAATACCAAAATAGAATACAATCAGAATAGAATAGAATACCAAAATAGAATACCATCAGAATAGAATAGAATACCAAAATAGAATACCATTAGAGTAAAATAGAATAGAATACCAAAATAGAATACCATTAGAATAGAATAGAATACCAAAATAGAATACCATCAGAATAGAATAGAATACCAAAATAGAACACCATTAGAGTAAAATAGAATAGAATACCAAAATAGAATACCATTAGAATAGAATAGAATACCAAAATAGAACACCATTAGAGTAAAATAGAATAGAATACCAAAATAGAATACCATTAGAATAGAATAGAATACCAAAATAGAATACCATCAGAATACAATACAATACCAAACTAGAATACCACTTTTATTATATACTGTATATTTACATTCTTGTAGAGTACTTTTGGTCTTTTTTTTAGAATTTAAGATTCTAAATGCTAATAATCATGTCAGATCCCAATGAAGCAATCTTACCATTTGATCTGACATCACATAGTTTGTGCGGTCCTTTGACCTGTGTGCAGTACTTCAAAGTGTCCAATTCAGTTGTGGGGATACTATACTTGTTTATTGACAGGATTTATCTCAGAGTGGCATTTCTATTATGATTTGGTAGCATGTGCATGTAGTCAGTCAGTCAGTCAGTCAGTCAGTCAGTCAGTCAGTCAGTCAGTCAGTCAGTCAGTCAGTCAGTCAGTCAGTCAGTCAGTCAGTCAGTCAGTCAGTCAGTCAGTCAGTCAGTCAGTCAGTCAGTCAGTCAGTCAGTCAGTCAGTCAGTCAGTCAGTCAGTCAGTCAGTCAGTCAGTCAGTCAGTCAGTCAGTCAGTCAGGTCAGTCAGTCAGTCAGTCAGTCAGTCAGTCAGTCAGTCAGTCAGTCAGTCAGTCAGTCAGTCAGTCAGTCAGTCAGTCAGTCAGTCAGTCAGTCAGTCAGTCAGTCAGTCAGTCAGTCAGTCAGTCAGTCAGTCAGTCAGTCAGTCAGTCAGTCAGTCAGTCAGTCAGTCAGTCAGTCAGTCAGTCAGTCAGTCAGTCAGTCAGTCAGTCAGTCAGTCAGTCAGTCAGTCAGTCAGTCAGGTCAGTCAGTCAGTCAGTCAGTCAGTCAGTCAGTCAGTCAGTCAGTCAGTCAGTCAGTCAGTCAGGTCAGTCAGTCAGTCAGTCAGTCAGTCAGTCAGTCAGTCAGTCAGTCAGTCAGGTCAGTCAGTCAGTCAGTCAGTCAGTCAGTCAGTCAGTCAGTCAGTCAGTCAGTCAGTCAGTCAGTCAGTCAGTCAGTCAGTCAGTCAGTCAGTCAGTCAGTCAGTCAGTCAGTCAGTCAGTCAGTCAGTCAGTCAGTCAGTCAGTCAGTCAGTCAGTCAGTCAGTCAGTCAGTCAGTCAGTCAGTCAGTCAGTCAGTCAGTCAGTCAGTCAGTCAGTCAGTCAGTCAGTCAGTCAGTCAGTCAGTCAGGTCAGTCAGTCAGTCAGTCAGGTCAGTCAGTCAGTCAGTCAGGTCAGTCAGTCAGTCAGTCAGTCAGTCAGTCAGTCAGTCAGTCAGTCAGTCAGTCAGTCAGTCAGTCAGTCATCCTAACAGGATGCATCGCTCTGCATCTGACTGCATGACAGATCAACCCTGCATGCCGCTTACAGACATAGATTTGACCTAGCTACCTACTGGACTGTGTTTGTATTGGAGGGAGGGAGGGAGGGAGATAGAGGAGGAGAGGGAGAGGAGGGTGGGACAGAGAGGAAGAGAAAAATGTAGAGGTATAGAAGAGAGAAAGAGGGAGAGGGAGAGGGAGAGAGAGATAAATAGGGAATGAGAGAGGAGAGAGTATGGAGTTAGAGAGGAGGGAGAGAGAGAGGAAGAGAGGGTGGGCGAGAGAAGGAGGGAGCGATGAGATGGAATATGGGGTGAGATGGTGAGTCACTCCAGTGGTGGTAAAGCTGTGATTTATCCTCCATGTCTTTTCTAGGTCATAGTGTATATTGTAGCTGGATGAGAGTATCTCTTAGGACTGGGCCACTGACTGTGGATATGTTCCAAATGGCACCCTATTCCCTATATAATAAGTGCACTACTTTTGACAATGGCGCTGGTCAAAAGTAGTGAACTATATAGAGAATAAGGTGCTATTTGGGACGCATACTGACTGGAGAGGATGGAGGCTTAAAGAAGTCCAACTCAACCACTGTCACAAACAAGCACAAAGTCAGGCTGAAAGATACTGTACACAGCAAACCATTGAGTTCAAACGAGGAACTGCAGTTCAAATTCGAACCCCAAACCGAAACACAAAAAAGGCCTGGACACATCACAAGCAGGAAAAAAGTGTTATGGTAAAAACTATCCACGTTCTGCTCATCAGATGAATTCTATGTGGCATGAGCGGCTGGAGAGTAAGGAATCTTGGAGATACTTACCCAACAACGACGATGACAAAATCCAGCATGTTCCATCCGTTTCTCACATATGCGTTCTGGTGCGCCACTAAACCATAGGCGATAATCTTCAGGAAGGTCTCTATAGTGAAAATGACGAGGAAGACATGTTCTACCGTTTCCTGCAGACAGAGAGGAACAGAAAACAGTGGATTGGTATACTAAAGCTTCATTATAGAGTAATGACCATTCATAACAGCATGTTAACAAAAACACAGGCATTTTTACATTTAGCAGACACTCTTATCCAGAACAACTTACAGGAGTAATTAGGGTTAAATGCCTTGCTCAAAGGGACATCAACCAGTTTATCACCTAGTCATCTCAGGGATTCGAACCAGTGACTTTTCAGTTACTGGCCCAACCCTCTTAACCACTAGGCTACCGTTAGGCTACAAATGCATGCATGGGCACACACACATACAGTACACACAAACACACAGTACACACACACACACAGTACACACACAGTACACACACACACACACACACACACACACACACACACACACACACACACACACACACACACACACACACACACACACACACACACACACACACACACACACACACACACACACACGAGATACGTGACAGGTGAGAGGGCTGGGCTGGGTCCCCTCCCTCCCTGCAACCATTCATTATACATGAGGTACAGCAGCTCACCTTAACACTCAGCATGCAGCGTATACAGTATGGACACAGCCACATCGCACACAGTCTGTCTGTCTGTCTTTCAATATTCTCAAAGCCATAATCAAATCATGTGCTAGCTAACTTGGTTTGATCTGCTACTATCAAACCCATATAATAACTATTGTTACCTGTTCTAAAGTCATGGGTCATACTAGGTTCTGCTAACCAGAGGCAGTGTTGGAGGAGTGAACGTTAGACACAGTCATTTCACTCTTCAGATACAGGACTCCCGACTCCATTCACACACACACACACACACACACACACACACACACACACACACACACACACACACACACACACACACACACACACACACACACACACACACACACACACACACACACACACACACACACACACACACACACACACACACACACACACAGTCTCCTGTCCTTAATCCCCCTGCTTTTTAGACAACATACAGTAAATGCAGGAGTATTGTGTGCTGCGGGGCTTGTTTTACCAACAGTTAACTGCCGATTGAGTGCAGCACTTAGCCCAGTGAAAGAGACACAGGCCCCTCTGTTACCACTGTAAAAGGTTGAGGGAGGCTCTCGGCTCACTACTGCCACTCTACTGAGTGCTCTGAGAGAGAGAAAGCAACAGAGAGAGGGGCAGAGAGAGAGCTTAGCTCTGACATCTTCCCCAATATTTGGAACCAAGGACTGATCACCCCAATCCACAAAAGTGGAGACAAATTTGACCCCAATAACTACCGTGGGATATGCGTCAACAGCAACCTTGGGAAAATCCTCTGCATTATCATTAACAGCAGACTCGTACATTTCCTCAATGAAAACAATGTACTGAGCAAATGTCAAATTGCCTTTTTAACAAATTACCGTACAATAGACCATGTATTCACACTGCACACCCTAATTGACAACCAAACAAACCAAAACAAAGGCAAAGTCTTCTCATGCTTTGTTGATTTCAAAAAAGCCTTCGACTCAATTTGGCATGAGGGTCTGCTATACAAATTGATGGAAAGTGGTGTTGGGGGTAAAACATAAGACATTATAAAATCCATGTACACAAACAACAAGTGTGCGGTTAAAATAGGCAAAAAACACACACATTTCTTCCCAAAAGGCCGTGGGGTGAGACAGGGATGCAGCTTAAGCCCCACCCTCTTCAACATATATATCAACGAATTGGCGCGGGCACTAGAAAAGTCTGCAGCACCCGGCCTCACCCTACTAGAATCTGAAGTCAAATGTCTACTGTTTGCTGATAATCTGGTGCTTCTGTCACCAACCAAGGAGGGCCTACAGCAGCACCTAGATATTCTGCACAGATTCGTAAATCTCAGTAAGACCAAAATAATGGTGTTCCAAAAAAGGTCCAGTCGCCAGGACCACAAATACAAATTCCATCTAGACACCATTGCCCTTTGAGCACACAAAAAACTATACATACCTTGGCCTAAACATCAGCGCCACAGGTAACTTCCACAATGCTGTGAACGATCTGAGATACAAGGCAAGAAGGGCATTCTATGCCATCAAAAGGAACATAAAATTCGACATACCAATTAGGATCTGGCTAAAATTACTTGAATCAGTTATAGAACCCATTGCCCGTCATGGTTGTGAGGTCTGGGGTCCGCTCACCAACCAAGATTTCACAAAATGGGACAAACACCAAATTGAGACTCTGCATCCATAATTCTGAAAAAATATCCTCCGTGTACAACGTAGAACACCAAATAATGCATGCAGAGCAGAATTAGGCCAATACCCACTAATTATCAAAATCCAAAAAAAGAGCTATGTGCACACTATATACAGGCTATGTGCACACTGCCCACAAAATGAGGTGGCAACTGAGCTGCACTTCCTAACCTACTGCCCAATGTATGACCATATTAGAGACACATATTTCCCTCAGATTACACAGATCCACAAAGAATTTGGAAACAAACCTGATTTTGATAAACTCCCATATCTACTGGGTGAAATACCACAGTGTGCCATCACAGCAGCAAGATTTGTGACCTGTTGCCACTAGAAAAGGGCAACCAGTGAAGAACAAACACCATTGTAAATACAACTCATATTCATGTTTATTTATTTTCCCTTGTGTACTTTAACCATTTGTAGATCATTACAACACTATATATACATAATATGACATTTCAAATGTCTTTATTATTTTGGAACTTCTGTGAGTGTAATGTGTACTGTTCATTTTTATTGTTTATTTCACTTGTGTATATTATCTACTTCACTTGCTTTGGCAATGTTAACATATGTTTCCCATGCCAATAAAGCCCCTTGAATTGAATTGAATTGAATTGAATTGAGAGAGAGAGAGAGAGAGAGAGAGCGAGAGAGAGAGAGAGCGAGAGAGAGAGAGAGAGAGAGCGAGAGAGAGAGAGAGAGAGAGAGAGAGAGAGAGAGAGAGAGAGAGAGAGAGAGAGAGAGAGAGAGAGAGAGAGAGAGAGAGAGAGAGAGAGAGAGAGAGGGGCAGACAGATACAGAGCTCGCCAACCAAGAATTCACAAAATGAGGCAAACATCAAATTTATGAATTCGGGAAAAATGTCCTTTGTATACAACGTAAAACACCAAATGATGCATGCAGAATTAGGCCGATACCCGGTAATTATCAAAATCCAGTTAAATTCAACAACCACCTAAAAGGAAGTGATTCCCAAACCTTCCATAACAAAGCCATCACCTACAGAGAGATGAACCTGCAGAAGAGGTTCATCTCTAAGCAAGCTGGTCCTAGGGCTCTTCTTCACAAACACAAACACAAACACATCCCACAGAGCCCCAGGACAGCAACACAACTAGACAAAACCAAATCATTATAAAACAAAAATATAATTACTTGACACAATTGGAAAGAATTTTTTTAAAACAGAGAAAACTAGAATGCTATTTTCCCTTAAACAGAGAGTACACAGTGGCAGAATACCTGACCACTGTGAATGACCCCAAATTAAAGGAAGCTTGTCCTTGCAGTGAGTATGGCCTTGCTATTCAGAGAGGAGAAGACAGGCTATGTGCACACTACCGCAAAAATAAGATGGAAACTGAGCTGCACTTCCTAACCTCCTGCCAAAGGTATGACCATATTAGAGACACATTTTTCCTCAGATTACACAGACACACAAATAATTTGAAAACAAATCCAATTTTGATAAACTCCCATATCTATTGGGTGAAATACCAGTGTGCCATCCCCGCACAATGATTTGTGACCTGTTGCCACTAGAAAAGTGCAACCAGTGAAGAACAAACACCATTGTAAATACAACCCATATTTATGTCTATTTATTTTCCCTTTTGTACTTTAACTATTTGCACATCGTTACAACAAAAATCAGATGTCATCACCACATGGCTTAAGCATCCAGAGCTATGGTAAATGTACACAAATGTCCACGTTGTTGTTCATGAAAGCATGTGAGTTTAATAGTGAATAATAAACCATTCCCACTCGATTACACAGGCATTTATTCATCCATCAGCAAGTTAGATCTGCACTCTGCCATCGTAGTCTGAGAGAGAGAAAGAGAGAGGGAGATAGAGTAGAAGAGAGAGAGACACAGGGATAGAGATAGAAGATGGATGAAGAGAGAGAGAGAAAGTAAGAGAGACAAAGAGTGTGTGTGAAAGAGAGAAAGTGTGTGAGAGAGAGCGAAAGCGAGGAAAACGAGGCCTGTGGGGCAGGCCATAAATATCTCTGACTCATCACAGAGCTTATTTGTGCTGTAAAGAGACGTACAGTATGCAGTCCAGCATACATACACACACAGATACTAACAGAACATTATTAACACATCCCACACCTACCAAGACACCCCCCCCCCCCCAACACACACACACACAGATAGATAAACGGTCCTGTCAATACAGTTAAACACTTCCACACACGTGCACGCCGGCGACACGCAGGCAGGCACACACACACGCACAGACACCCACACACCCCTCATCCAGCCGGTGTTGCCCTGTCTCTAGCCTACCACAGGGTGAATGCTCATGTCTGAAGGCAATAACACAGTCCACGAGACTCAGAGAGAGAGCTCACCATATGATCAAGGAGGATGCTAACCCACTGAACCATACACAGGCAGGACTAGATAGCTACTTGTCCCAGACCTGCTGTTTTCAACTCTCTAGAGACTGCAGGAGCAGTAGAGATACTCTTAATGATTGGCTATGAAAAGCCAACTGACATTTACTCCTGAGGTGCTGACTTGCTGCACCCTCGACAACTACTGTGATTATTATTATTTGACCATGCTGGTAATTTATGAACATTTGAACATCTTGGCCATGTTCTGTTATAATCTCCACCCGGCACAGCCAGAAGAGGACTGGCCACCCCTCATAGCCTGGTTCCTCTCTAGGTTTCTTCCTAGGTTTTGGCCTTTCTAGGAAGTTTTTCCTAGCCACCGTGCTTCTACACCTGCATTGCTTGCTGTTTGGGGTTTTAGGCTGGGTTTCTGTACAGCACTTTGAGATATCTGCTGATGTAAGAAGGGCTATATAAAAACATTTGATTTGATTTGATTTTGATTTGACTACATAACATCACTGGCCATATGACCCATAAAGAAGATAGAAAATGGTTGAAGTTACCAGGCTATGAACAATGCAGACACTGTTAGTAGATCTATCCACTAGGCTGCTAAAATGACTCATCTCATCATGCAAAAGTCATGGGTCGTATTCATTAGGGCAAAACGTATTGCAACAGAAAAAGAAAACGAGCATTTCTTATTGGACAAGTTCAGGTAGTCCTTCCCTGTTTCACTCAGTTTTCTCTTCCGTTTGGTGCCGTAGGAATAGGCCTATAGGCAAAAGTAAGCTAGCCCTGAGCCAGGCGCATCTCCCGGCTAGCAAACGAAATTACCACAACTACAATACCTCCTTCGCCATCTGGCCCGGTCCCTTCGTCGACACGGCACCCCGCCGTACCACCACGACTGGTCCACAGACGTAATTCCATCAGCTGTGCCTTCAACCGGCCTTTGCCGGACGACGGAGCAGACGCTTCTACTTACCCCGGACTGTTAACTTTAAACGCCGGACTGTTAACTTTAAACTCCCGCATGCTAGCGTAGCAACGACTACCCCGCGGCTTCCCTGTTCCATCTATTGCTGTACACTGGACCCTATGATCACTTGGCTACATAGCTGATGCCTGCTGGACTGTTCATTTATCACGGTACTCCACTTTGTTTACTTTTGTTGTTCTGTCGGCCCTAGCCCCGAACTCAGGCCCTGTGTGTAGTTAACCAACCCTCTCTGCCCATTCATCGCAATTTTACCTGTTGTTGTTGTCTTAGCTGATTAACTGTTCTTGTCTTACCCGTTGTTGACTTAGCTAGCTCTCCAAATCAACACATGTGATAGCTATTTGCCTCACTTTATGTCTCTCTCAAATGTCAATATGCCTTGTATACTGTTGTTTAGGATAATTATCATTGATTTAGTTTACTGCGGAGCCCCTAGTCCCACTGTACATGCCTAGATACCTCCTTTGGCCCACCTCCCACACATGCGGTGATCTCACCCAGTATAACCAGCGTGTCCAGAGATGCAACCTCTCTTATCATCACTCAGTGCCTGGGCTTACCTCCACTGTACCCGCACCCCACCATACCCCTGTCTGCACATTATGCCCTGAATCTATTCTACCATGCCCAGAAATCTGCTCCTTTTATTCTCTGTCCCCAATGCACTAGACGACCAGTTTTGCTAGCCTTTAGCCGTACCCTCATCCTACTCCTACTCTGCTCCTCGGGTGATGTGGAAGCTAACCCAGGCCCTGCGTGTCCCCAGGCACTCTCAATTGTTGACTTCTGTAATCGAAAAAGCCTTGGTTTCATGCATGTTAACATCAGAAGCCTCCTCCCTAAGTTTGTTTTACTCACTGCTTTAGCACACTCCGCCAACCCTGATGTCCTTGCCGTGTCTGAATCATGGCTTAGGAAGGTCACCAAAAATTCTGAGATTTCCATACCCAACTACAACATTTCCCATCAAGATAGAACTGCCAAAGGGGGAGGGGTTGCAATCTACTGCAGAGATAGCCTGCAAAGTTCTGTCATACTTTCCAGGTCTATGCCCAAACAGTTAGAGCTTCTAATTTTAAATATGAATCTCTCCAGAAATAAGTCTCTCACTGTTGCCGCCTGTTATAGACCCCCCTCAGCTCCCAGCTGTGCCCTGGACACCATATGTGAATTGATTGCCCCCCATCTATCTTCAGAGTTTGTTCTGTTAGGTGACCTAAACTGGGATATGCTTAACACCCCAGCAGTCATACAATCTAAGTTAGATGCCCTCAATCTCACAGAAATTATCAAGGAAACCACCAAGTACAACCCTAAATCCGTAAACATGGGCACCCTCATGATATTACCCTGACCAACTTGCCCTCCTGACCAACACCTCTGCTGTTTTCAATCAGGATCTCAGCGATCACTGCCTCATTGCCTGGATCCACTATGGGTCCGCGGTCAAACGACCACCCCTCATCACTGTCAAACGCTCCCTAAAACACTTCTGTGAGCAGGCCTTTCTAATCGACCTGGCCCAGGTATCCTGGAAGGATATTGACCTCATCCCGTCAGTCGAAGATGCCTGGTCATTCTTTAAAAGTAATGTCCTCACCATCTTAAATAAGCATGCCCCTTTCAAAAACTGTAGAACTAAGAACAGATATAGCCCTTGGTTCACTCCAGACCTGACTGCCCTCGACCAGCACAAAAACATCTTGTTGCGGACTGCACGAGCATTGAATAGTCCCCGTGATATGCAACTGTTCAGGGAAGTCAGGAACCAATACACGCAGTCAGTCAGGAAAGCAAAGGCTAGCATTTTCAAACAAAAATTTGCATCCTATAGCTCTAACTCCAAAACGTTTTGGGACACTGTAAAGTCCATGGAGAACAAGAGCACCTCCTCCCAGCTGCCCACTGCACTGAGGCTAGGCGACACGGTCACCACCGATAAATCCATGATAATCGAAAATTTCAATAAGCATTTCTCTACGGCTGGCCATGCTTTCCTCCTGGCTACCCCAACCACGGCCTACAGCTCCGCACCCCTCGCAGCTACTTGCCTGAGCCTCCCCAGCTTCTCCTTCACCCAAATCCAGATCGCAGATGTTCTGAAAGAGCTGCAAAGCCTGGACCCGTACAAATCAGCTGGGCTAGACAATCTGGACCCTCTCTTTCTAAAAATATCCGCCGCCATTGTTGCAACCCCTATTACCAGTCTGTTTTACCTCTCTTTCGTTTCGTCCGAGATCCCTAAAGATTGGAAAGATGCCGCGGTCATCCCCCTCTTCAAAGGGGGTGACACACTAGACCCAAACTGTTACAGACCTATATCCATCCTGCCCTACCTTTCTAAAGTCTTTGAAAGCCAAGTTAATAAACAGATCACTGACAATTTCGAATCCCACCGTACCTTCTCCGCTGTGCAATCCGGTTTCCGAGCTGGTCACGGGTGCACCTCAGCCATGCTCAAGGTACTAAACGATATCATAACCGCCATCAATAAAAGACAGTACTGTGCCGCGTCTTCATCGACCTGGCCAAGGCTTTCGACTCTGTCAATCACCGTATTCTTATCGGCAGACTCAAAATGCCTTGTTTTCTCAAATGACTGCCTCGCCTGGTTCACCAACTACTTTTATTTTTTTTTATTTTTTATTTTTATTTTTTTTTTGGGGGGTGGATCAGCTTAATATTGCGGAAAGAATGTTGCTTCCAATGTAATTGTCTGCATCATTTCCAATCCCCCATATTTTTTTGGGTAAATATATATATCCATTCACGTATGCATACATATACACATATATACATACACATACCTACATAGACATACATACTTTTTTAAAGAGTATACCTTTATTATTATTCCCCGCAAACCCTACCACCGATCCCCCAATTGATGTAAACTGATAAACATTTCTGTTTTTACCTTCAATTTATACATCTTATACACATTTTACAGACACAGTCTACTTTATAATAGTTCTCTCTTGTTTGTTCTTAGTCCTTCCTCTATTTCTGTTGTCCATCCAGTTTGATTTCCACTTGTAACTGTGCTATTTCACAATAGCTCCGCACCTATACACATTTCACAGATCCCGTATGCCCTACATTGTTTATCTTGTTATTAGTCCCACCCTTCAGCTCCACTCAACCTTTCCCATCTATCTTCCAACATCATCCATTTCGGATTTTTATTTGCCATATATTTTTCAACTGTGCTGTGATGCTTCACAAAAGATTTGAATCTTCCTATTCTCATAGCTTCCACGGATTGTAAATTAAAAATAAACATTTTTGCTAAAATAATTATTATATTATTGATTGATTGACTATGGCTTTTCAAATCCCCCAGTATTGCTATCTGTAGCGTTAGTTCTACGCAAATGTTGCAATTCTTCAACCATTCCTGGACCTGTGACCAAAAACGAGCTACATGCGGACAATACCAAAATAAATGGTCTAATGACTCTGCCTCCTCACAGCAGAATCTACAGAGCTGGGAAGATTGTATCCCCCATATATATAACATTCTATTAGTTGCAAGAATTTTGTACAATAATTTAAATTGAAAAATTCGAAGTTTTGAATCCGGCGTTGTTTTGCGTATCAATTCATACACCATGTGCCATGGAATGGGTACATCGAAAATCTCTTCCCAACTATTTTGCAATTTATATGGCACAGCTGTAAGTTTTTTGATCCTTAAATGAAATTGGTATATGTTTTTATTTATCACACTTTTCTTTAACCATTTATGTTCTTTAATATAAGGCCGACATACAAGTTCCTTACTTTTATCCCCTTCCACCTGCCTCTTCCATTTTTGTGGTAATGCTGCAATTAATTGGTTGTAATTTTGGGTAGAGCAGACATTTCCATATGTCTGTGTTAGCTGCATGTGTGACATTACTCCACCAGTCCTATTTATGATATCATTCACAAAAATTATACCTTTTTTAAACATTTCTTCGATAAATACAGTTTTTTTATCAATTACTATATTTGAATTTAACCACAAGATTTGTTGTACTATTTGTTCCGTCCTTTCAGGTGGATTAAACTGAAATTGCAACCAACTTTCTAAGGCTTGCTTAAAAAATAAAGATATTTTGGAGATTATTTCCTTTTCAAGCAACCGAAAGTGAGCAGGTGTAATCTGAATAAAGGGAAAAAGGCCCTTCTTGAACATAGGATGAGACATTCGTACCAATCTACTAGAGAACCAGTTTGGATTTAAGTATAACTTTTGTATGACTGATGCCTTTAGTGAGAGGTCTAATGCTTTAATATTTAATAATTTCTGCCCTCCGAATTCATATTCGTTATATAAATAGGCCCTTTTAATTTTATCTGGCTTGCCGTTCCAAATAAAATTGAATATTTTTTGTTCATATAATTTAAAAAGCAGGTCACTAGGTGTAGGCAAAACCATAAGCAAATAGGTAAACTGTGATATGATTAAAGAGTTAATCAGGGTGATTTTCCCACAAATAGACAGGTATTTTCCTTTCCATGGTAGCAAGATCTTATCTATTTTTGCTAACTTTCTATAAAAATTTATTGGAGTGAGATCATTTCTTTCTTTTGGGATTTGTATACCGAGTATGTCCACATCACCGTCAGACCATTTAATTGGTAAACTACATGGCAATGTAAAATGTGTATTTTTTAGTGATCCAATACGTAATATGGTACATTTATCATAATTTGGTTTTAATCCAGAGAGGATAGCAAATGTATCTAGATCCTCTAAGAGGCCGTGGAGAGATTCTAGTTGTGGTTTTAAAAGAAAACATGAATCATCAGCGTACAATGACACCTTAGTTTTTAGGCCCTGGATTTCTAATCCCTTAATATTAATGTTTGATCTAATTTTAACAGCTAACATTTCGATGGCAATAATAAATAGATATGCCGATAGTGGACAACCTTGTTTTACTCCTCTAGATAGTTGAAAACTTTCTGAGATGTAGCCATTATTTACTATTTTACACCTAGGGTTACTATACATAATTTTTACCCATTTTATAAGAGATTCCCCAAAATTGAAATATTCACCAACTACTTCGCAGACAGAGTTCAGTGTGTCAAATCGGAGGGCCTGTTGTCCGGACCTCTGGCAGTCTCTATGGGGGTACCACAGGGTTCAATTCTTGGACCGACTCTTTTCTCTGTATATATCAACGATGTCGCTCTTGCTGCGGGTGATTCCCTGATCCACCTCTAAGCAGACGACACCATTCTGTATACATCTGACCCTTCCTAGGACACTGTGTTAACTAACCTCCAAACGAGCTTCAATGCCATACAACAATGCTTCTGTGGCCTCCAACTGCTCTTAAACACTAGCAAAACCAAATGCATGCTCTTCAACCGTTCACTGCCCGCACCCGCCCGACTAGCATCGCTACTCTGGACGGTTCTGACCTAGAATACGTGGACAGCTACAAATAACACGGTGTCTGGCTAGACTGTAAACTCTCCTTCCAGACTCAAATCAAACATCTCCAATCCAAAATCAAATCTAGAATCGGCTTCCTATTTCGCAACAAAGCCTCCTTCACTCACGCTGCCAAACTTACCCTAGTAAAACTGACTATCCTACCAATCCTCGACTTCGGTGATGTCATCTACAAAATAGCTTCCAACACTCTACTCAGCAAATTGGATGTAGTCTATCACAGTGCCATCCGTTTTGTTACCAAAGTGCCTTATACCACCCACCACTGCGACCTGTATGCTCTAGTCGGCTGGCCCTCGCTACATATTAGTCGCCAGACCCACTGGCTCCAGGTCATCTATAAGTCTATGCTAGGTAAAGCTCCGCCTTATCTCAGCTCACTGGTCACAATAACAACACCCACCCGTAGCACGCGCTCCAGCAGGTATATCTCACTGGTCATCCCCAAAGCCAACACCTCCTTTGGCCGCCTTTCCTTCCAGTTCTCTGCTGCCAGTGACTGGAACGAATTGCAAAAATCGCTGAAGCTGGAGACTTACATTTCCCTCACTAACTTTAAACATCAGCTATCTGAGCAGCTAACCGATCGCTGCAGCTGTACATAGTCCATCCGTAAATAGCCCACCCAATCTACAAACTTATCCCCATATTGTTTTTATTCACTTTGCTGCTCTTTTGCACACCAGTATCACTACTTACACACCATCATCTGATCATCATCATCTGCTCATCTATCACTCCAGTGTTAATCTGCTAAATTGTAATTACTTTGCTACTATGGCCTATTTATTGCCTTACCACCTCATGCCATTTGCACACACTGTATATAGACTTTGTTTTTTTCTATTGTGTTATTGACTGTACGCTTGTTTATTCCATGTGTAACTCTGTGTTGTTGTTTATGTCACACTGCTTTGCTTTATCTTGGCCAGGTCGCAGTTGTAAATGAGAACTTGTTCTCAACTAGCTTACCTGGTTAAATAAAGGTGAAATAAAAAATATTAAAAAATTGGAGCGCACTGATAGAGAATGCAGGCAGGGGGATGAGGGAGGGATATAGACATTGCAAAGTTAAGCCTCTATTACATTACATATTTCAGTTTTATCCTTTATTTAATACACAGGTGATCTCACTGCCATTACATCTCTGGAAATATATTTTACAAAGGGACCTGGCAAGCAATCATATTAAATGCCTATTATTGATAAACGCCACTGGCTTAAATATTGTACATTTATTTTCTATGGATTATTGTGCAATATTATTGCGTAATAATAAACCATGGCTCCAGTGCAGTTGATCACATGATTACCTGAGAGCGGTGAGTAAGTACACGAAGAGCGTGTATCACAGTCAGTGAATAAGTACACAAGGAGCGTGCATGGAACAGCACATCTGTGTTGTGGCGGAGGGCCAGAGTCACATGATGAGTCACACACGGTGACATCGTGTGTGTTTAATATCACTGTATGACCAGGACGACTATCTCTGCAGACAACAAAAACCCAAACAACCAACTATACCGTACATGTACACTACTACTGCATTCAAAATCCACAGAAACCTTAAAGACGCATGTCAAGTGTATAGTAGAGAAGGTTTAGGACTAGCTCTGGTCCAGGGCTTTACGTGTGGCTTACTGACACTGTAGGAAGTCTCAGCATCAGCAAGCTGCATGTAACGCCCTGGACCACAGCTAGGATAGAAAATTGAATATGCATATCCATTGGATTTATGGAGGTGCTTGATATCAGTCAACATATTTACGGTAAACAAATAGCACAAAATAACAAACCTCCTACCTCATCTACATTGTGTCGACATTGTAACCAATGAATGTGATATCACAGGTCTACAAGATGTATTGCTGTTCTGGTTTTGTAACAATGCCATCATCATGACTCTCTCTCCCTCCCCTGTTCCCCCCCCCCACTCTCCTCCTGTCTGTATGGCTCAGTCATAGGAGTCTAGGCCAGCTAGGGGTTTAAAGGAAGCCAGCGCACACACAGTGCTTCCTCACAGCATCATTCTGTGTGTGTTTATATGTGTGTGATGTATAATTGTGCCATATTGGACACAACACCAACACATTTGACAAACTTCCTTGCTAACAAAATAGCTAGGCCAACATTAATTGTGGAGTAATTTTATGCTCAGCTTGAGCTCTAACATCAACCTCCACCGGAGAAACAGCAACTGCATTTGAACAAGTGTATATGTGTAGTGTATATGTACATGTTTGTGTGAGTGAGTGAGTTCAGTGTGTGTGTGTGTGTGTGTGTGTGTGTGTGTGTGTGTGTGTGTGTGTGTGTGTGTGTGTGTGTGTGTGTGTGTGTGTGTGTGTGTAGATTATTTGTGTGAATATGTCCTTCGATCTCTGATCAAACCATAGACCACCCCCCCCCCTCAGAAAGAGGTGTTTCTATACTTCCTCTGAAAGCAATGTTTATTAATGCACTGTTAGCCAGCAACAGCATCATATCCTTTTCTACACACACAAGCAGTTCTATATACTGTACGTAGGGGCTCAGTGTGCAGTACCACCCCTAACCACAGAGGGCAGTGTGTGTGTGCGCGTGTGCGCAGACACTGGTGCATGCATGCATTGAGTGTGTGTGCGCACGGGTGCATACATGTGTGTGTGTGTGTGTGCAGCAGTGAGGGGGCGGGCGAAGTTATGGAGAGGCTGTGGGTGTCATTCTCCGAAGGGAAACAGCAACGCTATAACAAGCAGAGGTCATCTTTAACATTGCCATAAAGTCTATCTTCAATCAGCAGAAGCATTACACTGAGAATGTAGCTACCATTAGTTCTATCATGTATAATCAAAGCTCCCCTTTTATGTGACATATTGTTAGCCAATAGCCATATTGTTAGTTATTAGTCACATTAGCCACATTGTTAGCTATTATCCACATTGTTAGTTATTAGCCACATTGTTAGATATTATTAGCAACATTAGCCACATGTTAGATATTAGCCACATTGTTAGTTATTAGCCACATGTTAGCTATTAGCCACATGTTAGTTATTAGCCACATGTTAGCTATTAGCCACAATCGACACTTGTAAGCCACATTGTTAGATATTATTAGCAACATTAGCCACATGTTAGCTATTAGCCACATTGTTAGTTATTAGCCACATTGTTAGATATTATTAGCAACATTAACCACATTGTTAGTTATAAGCCACATTAGCCACATGTTAGCTATTAGCCACATTGTTAGTTATTAGCCACATTGTTAGATATTATTAGCAACATTAACCACATTGTTAGTTATTAGCAACATTAGCCACATGTTAGCTATTAGCCACATTGTTAGTTATTAGCCACAATCGACACTTGTAAGCCACATTAGAAACATTGTTAGTTATTAGCCACATTAGACACATGTTAGCTATTAACCACATTGTTAGTTATTAGCCACATTAACCACATGTTAGCTATTATCCACATTGTTAGATATTATTAGCAACATTAGCCACATTGTTAGTTATTAGCCACATGTTAGCTATTAGCCACATGTTAGCTATTAGCCACATGTTAGTTATTAGCCACATTGTTAGATATTATTATCAACATTAGCCACATGTTAGCTATTAGCCACATTGTTAGTTATTAGCCACATTGTTAGATATTATTAGCAACATTAACCACATTGTTAGTTATTAGCAACATTAGCCACATGTTAGCTATTAGCCACATTGTTAGTTATTAGCCACAATTGACACTTGTAAGCCACATTAGAAACATTGTTAGTTATTAGCCACATTGTTAGTTATTAGCCACATTAGCCACATGTTAGCTATTAACCACATTGTTAGTTATTAGCCACATTAACCACATGTTAGCTATTATCCACATTGTTAGTTATTAGCCACTTGTAAGCCACATTAGCTATATATTAACCCAATCAGTTATACATTAGCTTATAGAAAGAAAGTATCTACCAATATAGACAAATTATTGTCTTGTTCCTGTAATGTGATCAATCTGAGGGAAACTCTCACTAGGTTCATACAACAATAGAAGGAACCAAGAGTATATTGAGGTTTAATGCAATGATTGAATGAATTGAGGGTATATTGAGGTTTTACTATTAGTAGATTGCATCTCACTGTCTCTGAGGTCACTATTATGTGGCAATGAGGCATCAGCCAGTCAGCCAGGCGAGAGTTGCCGAGGAGATTTAGGCCAGAGTAGTAGGTGATTTTGATGAGTTCCAGATTTCATTAGCACAGTGTTTCCCAAACTCAGTCCTGGGGATCCCAAGGGGTGCACGTTTTGTTTTTTGCCCCCAGTACTACACAGCTGATTCAAATGATAAAAGCTTAATGATGAGTTGATTAATTGAATCAGCTGTGTAGTATTAGGGCAAAAACCAAAATGTGCACCCTTTGGGTTCCCCAAGACCGAGTTTGGGAAACACTGCTAGAATGATCATCAAGGCACATGAATGACCTGTTTAATTGTGTGGTTGTGACGTGCAGCCCCCCTAACGATGAATGGGCCCATGCATTACTGACCGAATGATTGTCTGCGTCCTAAATGGCACCCTATTCCCTATGTGCCCTGGTCACAGAAATATAGGGAAAAGGGTACCATTTGGGACGCATTCAATAGGCATGTTTCCATTGGCCCACATTTATTCGACATTGCTAGAGAAATGTTCTAAAGATTTAAAACATTTTCACCATTGTACAGGGGTGGATTCTTCTTTTGTCAAACTTTATTGTGCCAAATGATGATGGAAATTGTGTTTTTCAAATAAATGATGATTGCCGAATAATTTTGAAAGTACATGGGGCATGTGATGTCATCACGTAACTATAAAGCTCAAATCCACATGTATTTATAAATGCCTACTGCTTACCAAAGTACCCTTTTAAACTATCTATATTTTTATTTTGTCCAGGATTGTCCTGACTTTCAAGAATGCCTGAATTGCTTCGCCTTGCTCTTCTGGTTGGCTGGATGCAAGTTTCACCATCCAATTATTACAGATCTACAGGAGTGCAAGTTTTCGCAATGGCACGGACTGTGGTGATACGTTGGCACATGAAAACTTTTAGAATATGGCAAATATTAGTTAATTATTGCATTCTATCAATGCTGGCTTTCACAGGCTACCTGAGACATGAAACAGATAGGTGGGAGGGCACACAGGCTGTCGCCAAAATATTAACGCGCAATTTGCCTAAATGGGTAATGGAAACACTTCAATCACTTCATTTGTTCTTTGTTTTTTAGGTGTGACGTCATTACGTCCAGCTGTTTTTATCTACACAAGATCATTCAATGGAAACCCACTGTAGCAGGCAATTGCCAAATTTCGACAAAAAAATCGCTGGACAAGTTAAAGCGATCCTTTGTGATTTTAGCAATGAAGCTCTTTATCTACTTCCCCAGAGTCAGATGAACTTGTGGATACCATGGCCCGGGTATCCTGGAAGGATATTGACCTCATCCCGTCAGTCGAGGATGCCTGGTTGTTCTTTAAAATAAATTTCCTCACCATCTTAAATAAGCATGCCCCTTTCAAAAAATGTAGAACTAAGAACAGATATAGCCCTTGGTTCACTCCAGACCTGACTGCCCTCGACCAGCACAAAAACATCCTGTGGCGGACTGCGCGAGCATCGAATAGTCCCCGCGATATGCAACTTTTCAGGGAAGTTAGGAAACAATACAGGCAGTCAGTCAGGAAAGCAAAAGGCTAGCTTTTTCAAACAGAAATGTGCATCCTATAGCTCTAACTCCAAAAGGTTTTGGGACACTGTAAAGTCCATGGAGAATAAGAGCACCTCCTCCCAGCTGCCCACTGCACTGAGGCTAGGAAACACTGTCACCACCGATAAATCCACGATAATCGAGAATTTCAATAAGCATTTCTCTACGGCTGGCCATGCTTTCCTCCTGGCTGACCAAACCCCAGGCCAACAGCTGGAGCCGCACCCCTCGCAGCTACTTGCCCAGTTCTCCTTCACCCAAATCCAGATAGCAGATGCTCTGAAAGAACTGCAAAACCTAGACCCGTACAAATCGGTGAGCGAGTTCATTAGAAAGTGCATCGGCGACATAATACCCACAGCAACGATTAAAACATTCCCAAACCAGAAACCGTGGATTGATGGCAGCATTCGCGTGAAACTGAAAGCGCGAACCACTGCTTTTAACCAGGGCAAGGTGACCGGAAACATGACCGAATACAAACAGTGTAGCTATTCCCTCCGCAGGGCAATCAAACAAGCTAAGTGCCAGTATAGAGACAAAGTAGAGTCGCAATTCAACAGCTCAGACACAAGAGGTATGTGGCAGGTTCTACAGTCAATCACGGATTACAAAAAGAAAACCAGCCCCGTCGCGGACCAGGATGTCTTGCTCCCAGACAGACTAAATAACGTTTTTGCTCGCTTTGAGGACAATACAGTGCCACTGACACGGCCCGCTACCAAAACTTGCGGGCTCTCCTTCACTGCAGCCGAGGTGAGTAAAACATTTAAACGTGTTAACCCTCGCAAGGCTGCAGGCCCAGACTGGCTGGTTGGTGTGTTTACGGACATATTCAATCAATCCTTATCCCAGTCTGCTGTTCCCACATGCTTCAAGAGGGCCACCATTGTTCCTGTTCCCAAGAAAGCTAAGGTAACTGAGCTAAACGACTACCGCCCCGTAGCACTCACTTCCGTCATCATGAAGTGCTTTGAGAGACGAGTCAAGGACCATATCACCTCACCCTACCTGACACCCTAGACCCACTCCAATTTGCTTATCGACCCAATAGGTCCACAGACAACGCAATCGCACCCACACTGCACACTGACCTAACCCATCTGGACAAGAGGAATACCTATGTGAGAATGCTGTTCATCGACTCCAGCTCAGCATTTAACACCATAGTACCCTCCAAACTCGTCATCAAGCTCGAGACCCTGGGTCTCGACCCCGCCCTGTGCAACTGGGTACTGGACTTCCTGACGGACCGCCCCCAGGTGGTGAGGGTAAGTAACAACATCTCCACCCCGCTGATCCTCAACACTGGGGCCCCACAAGGGTGCGTTCTGAGCCCTCTCCTGTACTCCCTGTTCACCCACGACTGCGTGGCCATGCACGCCTCCAACTCAATCATCAAGTTTGCGGACGACACTACAGTGGTAGGCTTGATTACCAACAACGACGAGACGGCCTACAGGGAGGAGGTGAGGGCCCTCGGAGTGTGGTGTCAGGAAAATAACCTCACACTCAACGTCAACAAAACAAAGGAGATGATTGTGGACTTCAGGAAACAGCAGAGGGAGCACCCCCCTATCCACATCGACGGGACAGTAGTGGAGAGGGTAGTAAGTTTTAAGTTCCTCGGTGTACACATCACGGACAAACTGAATTGGTCCACACAGACAGCGTTGTGAAGAAGGCGCAGCAGCGCCTCTTCAACCTCAGGAGGCTGAAGAAATTTGGCTTGTCACCAAAAGCACTCACAAACTTCTACAGATGCACAATCGAGAGCATCCTGTCGGGCTGTATCACCGCCTGGTACGGCAACTGCTCCGCCCACAACCGTAAGGCGCTCCAGAGGGTAGTGAGGTCTGCACAACGCATCACCGGGGGCAAATTACCTGCCCTCCAGGACACCTACACCACCCGATGTCACAGGAAGGCCATAAAGATCATCAAGGACAACAACCACCCGAGCCACTGCCTGTTCACCCCGCTATCATCCAGAAGGCGAGGTCAGTACAGGTGCATCAAAGCAGGGACCGAGAGACTGAAAAACAGCTTCTATCTCAAGGCCATCAGACTGTTAAACAGCCACCATTAACATTTAGTGGCCGCTGCCAACATACTGACTCAACTCCAGCCACTTTAATAATGGGAATTGATGGAAATTTATGTAAAAATGTATCACTAGCCACTTTAAACAATGCCACTTAATATAATGTTTACATACCCTACATTACTCATCTCATATGTATATACTGTACTCTATATCATCTACTGCATCTTGCCATCTTTATGTAATACATGTATCACTAGCCACTTTGAACTATGCCACTTTATGTTTATATACCCTACATTACTCATCTCATATGTATATACTGTACTCTATACCATCTACTGCATCTTGCCTATGCCGTTCTGTACCATCACTCATTCATATATCTTTATGTACATATTCTTTATCCCTTTACACTTGTGTGTATAAGGTAGTAGTTGTGGAATTGTTAGGTTAGATTACTCGTTGGTTATTAATGCATTGTCGGAACTAGAAGCACAAGCATTTCGCTACACTCGCATTAACATCTGCTAACCATGTGCATGTGACAAATAAAATTTGATTTGATTTGATCAGCTGGGCTAGACAATCTGGACCCTCTCTTTCTAAAATTATCCGCCGCAATTGTTGCAACCCCTATTACCAGTCTGTTCAACCTCTCTTTCATATCGTCCGAGATCCCTAAAGATTGGAAAGATGCCGCAGTCATCCCCCTCTTCAAAGGGGGTGACACTCTAGACCCAAACTGTTACAGACCTATATCCATCCTGCCCTACCTTTCAAAAGTCTTTGAAAGCCAAGTTAATAAACAGATCACTGACCATTTTGAATCCCACCGTACCTTCTCCGCTGTGCAATCCGGTTTCCGAGCTGGTCACGGGTGCACCTTAGCCACGCTCAAGGTACTAAACGATATCATAACTGCCATCGATAAAAGACAGTACTGTGCAGCCGTCTTCATCGACCTGGCCATGGCTTTCGACTCTGTCAATCACCGTATTCTTATCGGCAGATTCAAAATGCCTTGGTTTCTCAAATGACTGCCTCGCCTGGTTCACCAACTACTTCTCAGATAGAGTTCAGTGTGTAAAATCGGAGGGCCTGTTGTCTGGACCTCTGGCAGTCTCTATGGGGGTACCACAGGGTTCAATTGTCGGGTCAACTCTTTTCTCTGTATATATCAACAATGTCGCTCTTGCTGCGGGTGATTCCCTGATCCACCTCTACACAGACAACACCATTCTGTATACATCTGGCCCTTCTCTGGATACTGTGTTAACAAACCTCCAAACGAGCTTCAATGCCATACAACACTCCTTCCGTGGCCTCCACCTGCTCTTAAACGCTAGTAAAACTAAATGCATGCTTTTCAACCGATGGCTGCCCTCGCCCGCCCGACTAGCATCACTACTCTGGACGGTTCTGACTTAGAATATGTGGACAACTATAAATACCACGGTGTTTGGCTAGACTGTAAACTCTCCTTCCAGACTCATATTAAACATCTCCAATCCAAAATCAAATCTAGAATCGGCTTCCTATTTCGCAACAAAACCTCCTTCACTCATGCTGCCAAACATACCCTCGTAAAATGGACTATCCTACCGATCCTCAACTTCCGCGATGTCATTTACAAAATAGCCTCCAACACTCTACTCAGCAAACTGGATGCAGTCCATCACAGTGCCATCCATTTTGTCACCAAAGCCCCATATACCATCCACCACTGCGACCTGTATGCTCTCGTTGGCTGGCCCTCGCTACATATTCGTCGCCAGACCCACTGGCTCCAGGTCATCTGTAAGTCTTTGCTAGGTAAAGCTCCGCCTTATCTCAGCTCACTGGTCACCATAACAACACCCACCCGTAGCACGCGCTCCAGCAGGTATATCTCACTGGTCATCCCCAAAGCCAACACCTCCTATGGCCGCCTTTCCTTCCAGTTCTCTGCTGCCAATGACTGGAACGAATTGCAAAAATCGCTGAAGTTGGAGACATATCTCCCTCACTAACTTTAAGCATCAGCTATCTGAGCAGCTTACCGATCGCTGCAGCTGTACACAGCCCATCTGTAAATAGCCCATCCAATCTACCTACCTCATCCCCATATTGTTTTTATTTACTTTTTTGCTCTTTTGCACACCAGTATTTCTACTTGCACATCATCATCTGCACATCAATCACTCCAGTGTTAATTTGCTAAATTGTAAATACTTCACTACTATGGCCTATTTATTGCCTTACCTCCGCACGCCATTTGCATATTTGTATATTGACTTTTTCTATTGTGTATGTTTGTTTATTCCATGTGTAACTCTGTGTTGTTTGTGTCGCACTGCTTTGCTTTATCTTGGCCAGGTCGCAGTTGTAAATGAGAACTTGTTCTCAACTGGCCTACCTGGTTAAATAAAGGTTAAATAAAAAAATAAAATCTTGTCAATCTTTTGAACTGATGCGAAGCCAGGATGCATCACGCATAACTAACCTAAACTAGAAACAATAATGTTAACTCTCTCTTCCTTTCATGTAAGCTTTTTTCGGCTTTGATCACATCAGAACCTCCGTTTTCCCGTGTGTGCTGTTATTCATTAATCTGTGTTGCCGCTCTCGCACCACAGGTTACTTTTTTCTGATGGGAAAAAAACGAACAAAGGATGAAATGCCTAAAAAGTGATTAAGACTAAAAGGTATTTTAAGACAATCTAAATCTAAAATAGCTGGCAAAATGAACAACGCCAAATACTGCAGTGCGCGAATAGATACTAGGCAAACATGCTGCTCACATGATTCAAGGACACACAGTATCATGTAGACATACTGTGCAGTGCATTGTGCTGACATTATTTCTCTCTCGCTCTCTCTCTTTCTCACACACACACACACACACACACACACACACACACACACACACGCGCACGTGCACGCACACACACACGCACGCACGCACGCACGCACACACACACACATACACACATACACACACACAAAGGCACACCACTAAAACACATTTGCACTCGCACACACAGATGTAGTTAAGCATATAACCGACACATACACGTTGGCACATACAGTGAGTCATCTGTGGAGAGGCCTACTGGTTGAAGGACAGAGAAATGGAGGATGGGCTGGACACACTGCTCTCAAAGGGAAATGGGATGTTTCGAACAAGGGATGTGCATGCATGTGTGTGTGTGCGCGTGCACGTGTGTGTCCTGTGTGCATAAGTACAGGTTCACTTTTTGCCTCAGAGCTGCATCGCATATTATTGCATGAGCCCCAGATCACCTGAGGAAAAACCTCCTCCTGCTCCCATGGCCTGGTGCACTTTGACATGCTGTCTTTGATAAGAACATAGATCAGATAGTAGCTGCTTCTCTGGATTGTCTAATAACACATTCAGCATATCCTCACTCTCAGTCTTATACTCGTCTAGAGATCTGGGGCCGTACGTATCAAAAGTCTCAGAATATGAGTGCTGATCGAGGATCAGGTCTTCCCTGCCTGTGTAACCTTTTTCACTGTGATCTTAAAAGGCAAATCTGACCATAAATTAGCAAACTTACTCTGAGATGCTTGATATATCTGGGCCCCTGAGCATGTTGATGGTATTTCCATGAGAGCTTGATGTTAGTGATTTTCACCATAACTAGAAAACATGATTAGTCATACTAGTTAGATTACCTGATTCATTCATTCATGTGTTCAGTAATTCATCATCTGACTCCTTCAACTAATCATTGCAGGAGCCTAACTTACATGATATATGATATAGATACATGAATTCCCATTAACATTCTATAGGGATAAATAGGCCCAGTGTGTCCTTCTAGACAAGACAGTCTGGATGGGCATGCATTGTCTATCAATGCCCTGCTTTACCACCCACACATAAACACACACACGCATGTGCACGCACATTAGGGATAACGAGAAGGGGGTGTCGTAGCGTGAGCCACAAATGAGCAGTTAGTTAAGTGACTAAACACACACTTCTGCCATCATCTCCACTGGAGTCCAGAGACACTGCTGCCACGCCAGCTACAGTTACAGCCACAGCCAACCTCCACTGTCACAGACACATGGACAAACACACACACACATACACACACAACCTCGGTCACATACTCCTCTGACACGACACACGCCATGTGAAAACCAAAATACCACAAAAGGCTAACAGACAGTAAACAGTACATGTAATCAACAGAATGCCCATATAAACAACAAGGCAAAAATGTGGGATCACAGGATGTGTTTCTGCTCTAGCAGTCTGCCTGATCGATGTTACTGTACTGGACCATCTGTGCTGTGGTCCCCCTAATCTGTACTTCACCTATGGTCATTTCAGTCTCCATTGGATCATCTAGTACGGGCTGTTCAATTCCGGTACTGAAAGGCTGAAACACTTCTGCTTTTTGTTTCTACCTGGTAGTTTGTTGCACTCACCTGATGTCCCAGGTCTGAATCAGTCCCTTATTAGAAGGAGAGGATGAAATCAGAAGTGTTTGGGCCCTCCAGGACCGACATTGAACAGCCCTGATTTAGTATATCTTCGGTAACTTCAGACTATTGGTTTATCTGCGGTCATTTCAGACTACTGGTATATCTGCGGTCATTTCAGACTATTGGTTAATCTGCGGTCATTTCAGACTATTGTTATATCTGCGGTCATTTCAGACTATTGTTATATCTGCGGTCATTTCAGACTATTGGTATATCTGCAGTCATTTCAGACTATTGGTATATCTGCAGTCATATCAAACTATTGGTATATCTGCGGTCATTTCAGACTATTGGTATATCTGCGGTCATTTCAAATGATTGGTATATCTGCGGTCATTTCAGACTATTGGTATATCTGCGGTCATGTCAGAATATTGGTTTATCTGCGGTCATTTCAGACTATTGGTATATCTGCGGTCATTTCAGACTATTGGTATATCTGCGGTCATTTCAGACTATTGGTATATCTGCGGTCATTTCAGACTATTGGTAAATCTGCGGTCATTTCAGACTATTGGTATATCTGCGGTCATTTCAGACTATTGGTATATCTGTGGTCATTTCAGACTATTGGTATATCTGCAGTCATTTCAGACTATTGGTTTATCTGCAGTCATTTCAGACTATTGGTTTATCTGCGGTCATTTCAGACTATTGGTATATCTGCGGTCATTTCAGACTATTGGTATATCTGCGGTCATTTCAGACTATTGGTTTATCTGCGGTCATTTCAGACTATTGGTTTATCTGCGGTCATTTCAGACTATTGGTATATCTGCGGTCATTTCAGACTATTGGTTTATCTGCGGTCATTTCAGACTATTGGTTTATCTGCGGTCATTTCAGACTATTGGTATATCTGCGGTCATTTCAGACTATTGGTATATCTGCGGTCATTTCAGACTATTGGTATATCTGCGGTCATTTCAGACTATTGGTATATCTGCGGTCATTTCAGACTATTGGTATATCTGCGGTCATTTCAGACTATTGGTATATCTGCGGTCATTTCAGACTATTGGTATATCTGCGGTCATTTCAGACTATTGGTTTATCTGCGGTCATTTCAGACTATTGGTATATCTGCGGTCATTTCAGACTATTGGTATATCTGCGGTCATTTCAGACTATTGGTATATCTGCAGTCATTTGAGACTATATTCGTTCACCTAATGTACCGTCATTTCATTCTCGGCTAGTTTCTCTGCGGTCAATTTAGTCTCCACAAGTCAGTGTCATTTTGTCCCCGGTGGGTGAGGTGAATTAAAGTGAATAGTATTGTCCAACAACAGTGATACAGACACACACACTAACATGATAGCAGCCAGAATGCGCCATGTGCATGTTGCCCTATGAAGGTTGAAACGTATGAATCATATACACAGTGAAAAGGTCATTGTTCCAGGGTGCTTTCTGCTCAGCTATCTTCAGCAGGAGGAGCTGCCTGCCGGGAGCACTGAGTCTTACAGAGAGCAGTCACAAATGACCTTAAAACAGGAAGGATGGGGCAGACAGACCCCATGTCTCCCTGGCTGTTTCCCAGACAGGTGGAGACAGGCGTGTGCAGAGAAGAGACAACACTCTCTCTCAGACAGGTGTGCGTGTGTGACTGTTCTTCAATAAGGTGTCTGTTAGAGCATTTCAGGGTGATCATTTCAGAGCACTCATTCCAAACTTTTTGACAAGGAAGTTATCAGGAACAAGCAACGTGTTCAACGTATATATTTGATACACATTGACATACATTGTGCATGTACATTTATACAGTAATTATTACTAAAACACTTTCTAATCTGGGACTTGAACCTCTTGGTTCATAGCATTCTGACCTTCCTGCTACACCACCATGTCTGTGTCAATTATCATTTCATCTGACTATTCTCACATCATTGATTTGATTTACTTATTTAAGCAATTGTAGTTTTTTTTGTATAGTTGTCTAATGTTGGTGGGTCATATTACTCTGTTTTAATGGTACTCCTGAATCACTATGATCAATAAAATTGTTTTTCTTGAGTGTACTTTTAACAAAGCTGAGATTCACATTGAAGTGAAAAGTGTAGCAATACAGGTGAAATCAGTTATTGACACACATGGTGGCGTAGCAGGAAAATTGGAATGCTGTCAACCAAGAGGTTGTAAGTTCAACTCCCAAGTGAGGAGATGTTGAATAATAACTGCTGTATAAATGAACATTCACAATGTAATCATGTACATCAAAATATTTACATTGAAAACATTCTATGTTAAAAGTAACTAATTCCACGTAATTTTTTTAGGTAAGATGCCCAAAATATAGAGTTGAACAAACATATGAGACAATTTGCGAAATAACATTAAGTTAACACTTTAAGTTAAAGTTTAACAATTTTTGCTTATGTTTTCTCATGTTGGAACTAACTAAAAAGGGCAAGTTCAGGTAACACTTTGACCGAGTAAACAAAAAAAAGGCTGTAGAACCAGTTACTTAATAATATGAAATTGAAACAACTAGATTTTTCTACAGTTTATTAGAGCAGGAGGTCAAGTTGGTCAACCATGGCGGACCATGACGAATCGTGCTTTTGGAAATGCCCTTTGTGTGTGTGTGTGCGTGTGTGTGTGTGTGTGTGTGTGTGTGTGTGTGTGTGTGTGTGTGTGTGTGTGTGTGTGTGTGTGTGTGTGTGTGTGTGTGTGTGTGTGTGTGTGTGTGTGTGTATGTGTGTGTGTAAATTTAGCCCTATTATGGACCCCCTTCTGCCTCCTGGTGGTTGTGGAACTCCAGTCCTCCAGCCTTGTCTTACTGCCTGAGGAGGAAATGGATTTCTATTTATAATGAGCTGCTTGCTGCTGCAGTAAACCAAGCTTTACTAACGATGCTGGCAAGCTGGGAGGCCCACTCTCCAAACCAGGGCAACATGATTCTGCAGCACACTGCACTGGGTCCTGTTCATTACTGGGTCGTGTTCATTACTACATACAAAACATTTTGCAACGGCAAGTGAAAACAAGCGTTTCTTATTGGGCAACTTCAGGTAGGTCCCTCCACATTTCCTTCCATGTGGTTCCTAGTGAATATGACTCTGTTCTAAACACACATCTCATCCATCCACAGAAGCTAGTCTATGGCCGAGTCTGAAATGGCACCCTATTCCCTGTATAGCAGTGCACTACTTTCAGCCAGAGCCCAAAAGTAGTGCACTATATAGGGAATAGTATACCATTTATGTGTGATTAGATAGTGATAGTCTCAGGCAGAATGCTTTATACTCACAGCTGCACCTCCCTGAGTCATTGTTTCAAAACATATCAGTAAGGAGCTCACCGTTGGTTTCTCCCACAGAGCTTTAGTCTATGTTCCTCCTCTCTGAGTTTAAAAGATGTCAGCTTGCTGAGCTCAAAGTAAGCTACTGAGTTTAACGGTACAGTGAGACCTCTCCCCCAACCCCTCTCCCTGTGTTAGGGAGACATCCGTAGAACTCACCTCACAGTTTGTCTGTTTCGATGCTATTTGCAGCGTGTCTCTCTGTCTGTATGTCTCTCTGTGCTACTGTATATGTTGCGACTGGAGCTGTAACCCAGTTACACTGAGTCTGTCTCTGAATCTAATCTGCATGGCATTAGAGCCTCGTGATAGGAAGATTGGATCCAGGGCACTCGCCTGGTTGGCCCTCTCTGACAGCTAGGCCATCCACCCTGACCCTCTGCCATCCCCTTGCCATCATGGCTCTCCCAACATCAGCCGGCCAGCCCACATATGGGCCTGCATTGGGCCCTGCAGTGTGTGTGTGTGTGTGTGTGTGTGTGTGTGTGTGTGTGTGTGTGTGTGTGTGTGTGTGTGTGTGTGTGTGTGTGTGTGTGTGTGTGTGTGTGTGTGTGTGTGTGTGTGTAGTCAGTATGAATGTGTGTGTGTTAAGTGTGTGTGAGCCAAAGAAGTGTGTGTGTGTGAGTGTGAGTGTGAGTGTGAGTGTGTGTGTGTGTGTGTGTGTGTGTGTGTGTGTGTGTGTGTGTGTGTGTGTGTGTGTGTGTGTGTGAGTGAGTGAGTGTGTAGAGTCCTGTGAGTGTGCATAGAGTCAGTGCAAAAATGGAATAGAAGAGTTAATAGGGGCTCCTGAGTGGCACAGCGGTCTAAGACACTACATCTCAGTGCTAGAGGCATCACTCAGATACCCTGGTTTGAATCCAGGCTGTATCACAACCGGCCGTGATTGGGAGTCCCATAGGGCGGCGCACAATTGGCCCAGATTCATCCAGGTTTGGCCGGTGTAGGCCGTCATTGTAAATAAGGATTTGTTCTTAACTGACTTGCCTAGTTAAATAAAGGTTACACGTAGGAGGATAGGTTATTGGCCATTTGGTTTACAACCTCGCATGGGGGGATTTTCCCAGCCCGCATGGATCATTTCGTTCTTAATAAGCTTAAACTTGTCATTAGATTTTGATATTGTTGGTTCTCTCTCATTATTAGTCCCCTGCTACCTTACGTTTTTAGGCTTTGATCACTCTTTTGTTGATGAGAATTTTCCCGCAATGCAGAATATTTCAAACTTGTAGTGTATTAAAGGTTTAAAAAGGCTTCTAAAGTTTGTAATTTCCACTTAAAAAATGTCAGACATGATTTGCCCTAACGAAAATGTATAAACTCCTACAAAAAATGGCTACATCATAATTCACATTTCCTATTGCTGCAGGATTATTTTTCTGCAATAGCAAACAGGCTAAAATTAAGATCCTACATCTGTATAGCCGAAAGTCATTTTCATAGAATATCGAATGGAGAGAAAAGGGAATATATGAGAATATACGTTTTTATAAACAGCTAGACACAAGATAGTTATGGAGTGTCCGTTATATAAAAAACAAAATGCATAGGTTTAATCTATAGCATCCAACAGAGAGATAGAAACTATATTTTCTGACTGGACATTTGCGCTGCTTTGGTAGAATTCTCCACTCTGTCTGGCCTACATTCCTCTATTGCGTTCTGTATATGAGATATTTATTAAAATAGGATTTAGCAAATAGGAATAGGCAAATTACTTGGAAGGTCAATTGTGTGCTGCCCTGCTGTACGCTGCGAGACTCGTTATTTACTGCGCACCGCCAGTCAAATTCAAATAGACTAAACCATCGTCTGTCACATCCCGATATGGTCACCATCGACGATGGCTCTGATTCAGATCAACTTTATTTTCCCCGAAGGGGGAAATTCATTTGGCTGTCAATCATCGTAGACAGACGACGCTATCGTAATATAGCCCAACCCTATTATTCCCTACCCAAAGTACACAAAACACATTAGCGACAAATATCAACAAACAAAAAACGGGAGAATTAATGTAAAAAAGGCCAGTGCAGTAGATGGATAAAGAAAATACCAGGGCTCTGGACAATTTTAACTCGAGCTCTGGTAAAAAAGTTGTGCATATGCAGGGAACTGGGTGCCTTTTAAGATGCAGACAGTCTGGAGTTTCTTGTGGCGGCCGAGCTGAGGCGGTGGTGGGAGATTCCCTGGTACTCTGAGTCCAATATGTGATATACACTGCTCAAAAAAATAAAGGGAACACTTAAACAACATAATGTAACTCCAGGTCAATCACACTTCTGTGAAATCAAACTGTCCACTTAGGAAGCAACACTGATTGACAATAAATTTCACATGCTGTTGTGCAAATGGAATAGACAAAAGGTGGAAATTATAGGCAATTAGCAAGACACCCCCAATAAAGGAGTGATTCTGCAGGTGGTGACCACAGACCACTTCTCAGTTCCTATGCTTCCTGGCTGATGTTTTGGTCACTTTTGAATGCTGGCGGTGCTTTCACTTTAGTGGTAGCATGAGACGGAGTCTACAACCCACACAAGTGGCTCAGGTAGTGCAGCTCATCCAGGATGGCACATCAATGCGAGCTGTGGCAAGAAGGTTTGCTGTGTCTGTCAGCGTAGTGTCCAGAGCATGGAGGCGCTACCAGGAGACAGGCCAGTACATCAGGAGACGTGGAGGAGGCCGTAGGAGGGCAACAACCCAGCAGCAGGACCGCTACCTCCGCCTTTGAGCAGGAGGAGCACTGCCAGAGCCCTGCAAAATGACCTCCAGCAGGCCACAAATGTGCATGTGTTTGCTCAAACGGTCAGAAACAAACTCCATGAGGGTGATATGAGGGCCCGACGTCCACAGGTGGGGGTTGTGCTTACAGCCCAACACCGTGCAGGACGTTTGGCATTTGCCAGAGAACACCAAGATTGGCAAATTCGCCACTGGCGCCCTGTGCTCTTCACAGATGAAAGCAGGTTCACACTGAGAACATGAGCACATGTGACAGACGTGACAGAGTCTGGAGACGCCGTGGAGAACGTTCTGCTGCCTGCAACATCCTCCAGCATGACCGGTTTGGCGGTGGGTCAGTCATGGTGTGGGGTGGCATTTCTTTGTGGGGCCGCACAGCCTTCCATGTGCTCGCCAGAGGTAGCCTGACTGCCATTAGGTACCGAGATGAGATCCTCAGAGCCCTTGTGAGACCATATGCTGACACATGCACATTTGTGGCCTGCTGGAGGTCATTTTGCAGGAATCTGGCAGTGCTCCTCCTGCTCAAAGGCGGAGGTAGTGGTCCTGCTGCTGGGTTGTTGCCCTCCTACAGCCTCCTCCACGTCTCCTGATGTATTGGCCTGTCTCCTGGTAGCGCCTCCATGCTCTGGACACTACGCTGACAGACACAGGAAACCTTCTTGCCACAGCTCGCATTGATGTGCCATCCTGGATGAGCTGCACTACCTGAGCCACTTGTGTGGGTTGTAGACTCCGTCTCATGCTACCACTAGAGTGAAAGCACCGCCAGCATTCAAAAGTGACCAAAACATCAGCCAGGAAGCATAGGAACTGAGAAGTGGTCTGTGGTCACCACCTGCAGAATCACTCCTTTATTGGGGGTGTCTTGCTAATTGCCTATAATTTCCACCTTTTGTCTATTCCATTTGCACAACAGCATGTGAAATTTATTGTCAATCAGTGTTGCTTCCTAAGTGGACAGTTTGATTTCACAGAAGTGTGATTGACTTGGAGTTACATTGTGTTGTTTAAGTGTTCTCTTTATTTTTTTGAGCAGTGTATATAATGACATGTCTAATCCTCAGCATGGCCATGCGTGGCTAAGTAGCAGTCAGAGGCCAGGCGGGCGGGAAAGCATGAGGATGTAGTGGAGGGTGTGTGTGTTTCCTTATATGTGTGCTTGCGTGTGGATCTTTCAGTCAGCCCAGCAGTTGCTCATTAGCTGCCATTTAGATACATCCCCACCCACCCAATCCTTCCCTCACACAACAATACGACCATCCCACAGTTGCTGTGCACAGTGAAACCTATACGTCTGTGGAGTGACTTCATAGCCACTCTACAGAATATACACTGTACTGTACTGAAGCCTACATTTATATTACATAGAGTCGACTTTTAGTATGACACTATAGTTTGTTCCCTTATGAGGTTGAATCAAGATGGCGCCGGAGAACAAGGCTGACGTTTTACATATTCCTAACCAATTGTGTTTTTTTGTTCATTTCTTTGCGTTGCTTATTTTTTAAACGTATTTTGTACATTATGTTGCTACTACCGTCTCTTATGACCGAAAATAACTTCTAGACATCAGGACTGAGATTACTCACCACGGACTGGCAGAATCCTTTTTTTCCTTTAACGAGTGACGAGCCCGATGCGAATGATATACTGCTTTCTCGGGAACAGGTCAAGATCCCCGTGATTTGCGTGAAGAGAAGGTGGAGAAAATGGGGCCAGAGGGCGGGTTGCCATCTGAGAATTCGTAGGTGATCGAACAAACCCCCACTTCCTTCCATTCTGCTAGCAAACGTGCAATCTTGAGAAAATAAAATTGATGACCTACGTGGAAGATTAAACTACCAACGGGAAATTCAAAACTGTAATATCTTATGCTTCACGGAGTTGTGGCTGAACGACGACATTATCAACATACAGCTGGCTGGATATACTCTGTATTGGCAGAATAGAACAGCGGCGTCTGGTAAGACAAGGGGCTGTGGACTATGTATTTTTGTAAATACCAGCTGGTGCACGATATCTAAGGAAGTCTCGAGATTTTGCTCGAGTATTTCATGATAAGCTGTAGACCACACATGATAAACTGAAGACCACACTATCTACCTAGAGAGTTTTCATCTGTATTTTATCGTAGCTGTTTACATACCACCACAGACTGATGCTGGCACTAAGACCACAATGAATGAGCTGTATTCCGCCATAAGCAAACAGGAAAACACTCACCCAGATGCGGCGCTCCAAGTAGCTGGGGACGCATACAAAGCTCTCCCTCGCCCTCCATTTGGCAAATCTGACCATAATTCTATCCTCCTGATTCCTGCTTACAAGCGAAAACTAAAGCAGGAAGCACCAGTGACTCGGTCAATAAGAAAGTGGTCAGATGAAGCAGATGCTAAGCTACAGGACTGTTTTGCTGGCACAGATGGGAATATGTTCCGTGATTCCTCTGATGGCATTGAGGAGTACACCACATCAGTCACTGGCTTCATCAATAAGTCCATTGATGAAGTCGTCCCCACAGTGACCGTACCTACACACCCCAACCAAAAGCCATGGATTACAGGCATTCGCACTGAGCTAAAGGCTAGAGCAGGGCTTGCAAACCATTACAGACTACAAAGGGAAGCACAGCCGAGAGCTGCCCAGTGACACGAGCCAACCAGACGAGCTAAACTACTTCCATGCTCGCTTCGAGGCAAATAACACTGAAACATGCATGAGAGCACCATCTGTTCCGGAAGACTCTGTGATCACGCTCTCCACAGCCGATGTGAGTAAGACCTTTAAACATGTCAACATTCACAAGGCCGCAGGGCCAGATGGATTACCAGGACGTGTACCGCGAGCATGCGCTGATCAACTGGCAAGTGTCTACACTGACATTTTCAACCTCTCCCTGTCCGATTCTGTAATACCAACAAGTTAGAAGCAGACCACCATAGTCCCTGTGCCCAAGAACACTAAGGTAACCTGCCTAAATGACTACTGACCCGTAGCACTCACGTCTGTAGCAATGAAGTGCTTTGAAAGGCTGGTCATGGCTCACATCAACACCATTATCCCAGAAACCCTAGACCCAATCCAGTTTGCATACTGCCCCAACAGATCCACAGATGACGCAATCTCTATTGCACTCCACACTGCCCTTTCCCACCTGGACAAAAGGAAGAATGCTATTCATTGACTACAGCTCAGTGTTCAACACCATAGTGCCCTCAAAGCGCATCAATAAGCTAAGGACCCTGGGACTAAACACCTCCCTCTGCAACTGGATCCTGGACATCCTGACGGGCCACCCCCAGGTGGTAAGGGTAGGTAACAACACAGCCGCCACACTAATCCTCAACACAGGGGCCCCTCAGGGGTGCGTGCTCAGTCCCCTCCTATACTCAGTCCCCTCCTGTACTCCCTGTTCACTCATGACTTCACGGCCAGGCACGACTCCAACACCATCATTAAGTTTGCCGATGACACAACAGTGGTAGGCCTGATCATCTACTACGACGAGACAGCCTATGGGGATGAGGTCAGAGACCTGGCCGTGTAGTGCCAGGACAACAACCACTCCCTAAACGTGATCAAGCCAAAGGAGATGATTGTGGACTACAGAAAAAAGAGGACCGAGCACGCCCCCATTCTTATCGACTGGGCTGCAGTGGAGCAGGTTGAGAGCTTCAAGTTCCTTGGTGTCCACATCATCAAAAAACTAACATGGTCCAAGCACACCAAGACAGTCGTGAAGAGGGCACGACAAAACCTATTCCCCCTCAGGAGACTGAAAAGATTTGGCATGGGTCCTCAGATCCTCAAAAGGTTCTACAGCTGCACCATCAAGAGCATCCTGACTGGTTGCATCACTGCCTGGTATAGAAAATTCTCGGCTTCCGACCGCAAGGCACTACAGAGGGTAGTGCGTACGGCCCAGTACATCACTGGGGCCAAGCTTCCTGCCATCCAGGACCTCTACACCAGAGGAAGGCCCTAAAAATTGTCAATGAGTCCAGCCATCCTAGTCATAGACTGTTCTCTCTGCTACAAGCGGTACTGGAGCGCCAAGTCTAGGTCCAAGAGGCTTCTACCTCCAAGCCATAAGACTCCTGAACATCTCATCAAATGGCTACCCAGACTATTTGCATTGCCCCCCCCCCTTTTACACCGGTGCTACTCTCTGTTGTTATCATCTATGCATAGTCACTTTAATAACTCTACCTACATGTACATATTACTTCAACTAACCGGTTCCCCCGTACATTGACTCTGTACCGGTACCCCCCTGTATATAGTCTCGCTATTGTTATTTTACTACTGCTCTTTAATTACTTTTTACTTGTATTTCTTACTCTTACTCATATTTTTTTTTAACTGCATTGTTGGTTAGGGGCTTGTAAGTAAGCATTTCACTGTAAGGTCTACACCTGTTGTATTTCGCGCATGTGACTAATAAAATTAGATTTGATTTAATCAAATCTATATGAACATAAGATAAAGTGTAATGTAGCCTACATACCTACACTGAGTGTACAAAACATTAAGAACACCTTCCTAATATTTAGTTGCAGTTCTTGACACAAACCGGTGCGCCTGGCACCTACTACCATACCCCATTCAAAGGTACTTTGATCTTTTGTCTTGCCCATTCACCCTCTGAATGTCACACATATACAATCCATGTCTCAATTGTCTCAAGGCTTAAAAATCCTTCTTTAACCTGTCTCCTCCCCTTCATTTACTGATTGAAGTCAATTTAACAGGTGACATCAATAAGGGATCATAGCTTTCACCTGGATTCTTCATGGGAAGAGCAGTGTTCCTAATGTTTTGTACACTCAGTGTATATGCTACGTACATTCTATAGTCGACTTGAACCATAGTTAACTCCAGGGCCATACATACTTTATATATGGCCCTGGTTTACTCCCCAGAACTATCAGATCAGATCCCCTGTTACATTTCATCTGTCTTTTATTCATTTTGTATGGGTGGCCCCTGCGGGAAATTAACTATCAACCCCGGCATTGCAAGCGCCATGCTTTACCAACTGAGACATACAAGACAACATTTTTGCCTTATACTCATACTGATATGATTATCGCAATCCCCTCACTAAGAAGATGCACTTTCGTCCTCCTAACAACATGTAGTTTAACACCAACCAAGATTACACAATAGTGTAGCACAGACTGTATTGTCCCTGATGACCTACTTTCCTCCGCCTATGCACCACTGTGCAAACAAATACCCTGGGGTCACCCTCCTGGAGGTCACATTGGCAAGCATTACACCACACTTCTCCTCTCAAGTAGTACATCTTGGTATCTTACAGTAGTACGTCTTCGTACAATCACAGCATAACTGCAGTATAAACCCCACACATCTTTTAAAGCAGTAGGTGTGTTGAGTTTTACAAAACTGGACAGCTTCAACTAGCCTTCTATCACTCTTACACCATCCGAGCTCTCACTCTCTCTCTCTCTCTCTCTCTCTTTTTGTCTGTCTGTCTGTCTGTCTGTCTGTCTGTCTGTCTGTCTGTCTGTCTGTCTGTCTGTCTGTCTGTCTGTCTGTCTGTCTGTCTGTCTGTCTGTCTGTCTGTCTGTCTGTCTGTCTGTCTCTGTCTGTCTGTCTGTCTGTCTGTCTGTCTCTCTGTCTGTTTCTCTCTCTCCACCCCTCTCTCAGACATAACATTACGAGAACATCCAGCAGTCCGCTCTCTCTGCAGTCAGACATACGATCTCTTCATGAATCATTAAACACTCCAGCTAAATTCTGCTCATGTACGAACCCAAATGTCTGTTGTCTCGCCAGTGGACTTTGCACACACTCTCATACTCACTCTCAGCTGTAGAAGCACTGCTTTGAACACTACATCACCCATAATTCATCAGCCTACACAGACACACTGTCAGACTAACATGCACGGGGAGCATAGAGAGCGGTGTTGCAGAGATGGGGATTTCTAAAAATAAAAACTGAATGAAATTCCAGGCAACTGCAAGAACAATGTGACATGACAAAGTACGAATGAAAAGAGCATGGAAATGATTCTCTATGTAGCCAAAGATTGGACTCATAGTCTCTGTGGTTAAACACTAACAATCTTCAAAGAGGATATACACACACATAGACACATCCCTAGCACACATCCAAAGCAAGATATTTACATGTATTATACATAAATAATGTATGACCATTGAACAGCAAAAAAACGCCCATATATTCCCTTTAAACATGTCCTGACAACCCCTAGTTCTACAACCAGACACAGCCATTACATCTGAGCAGGGTACAGCATAACAACCTGAAAACAAACTGAGGGTATCTTCTATCCTACAGCACCTCCATAGAGACTTCAATGACACCATAAGTCATCTGCACCATGAATGATGTTACTGTCAGAGTACACAGCAGCAAACCCAAGCAGGGATTCACAGTAGCAGCTGAAAACAGCAAAGCACAAAATTCTCTAGGCTCTGGGGTGAAGTGTCCCCTAGGAACAGATCTAGGATCAGCTTCCCCTCCCCCAATCCTAACCTTAACCATTAGTGGTCAGCATCAAGGGGCAACTTCCCCCTACAGAGCACAATAGAGGTTAAAGGTATTGCAATGGGATTCGAAGGTCATGGGGTTAATTAGGGGAGTCAGGAGTAATGTTGACATATGAATGTACTCACCAGGTCATGGTTGGTGGAGTTGGAGTCATCCTGAGGGAAGGGGATATACACAGCTAAGGCCATACAGTTGGCAAATATAGCAATTAATATAAAGATGTCAAATGGCCTGGAAGAGAAGGTTAAGGGAAAAACATCAAAGCAGTGGATCACATAAATATATTCACAGTGCCAACATGTGACTATTTCCTGTTCAAATTATAGTCATCAAACACAGATAGTTCTAGTCAAAGACATGGAAATTACAGGAGCAAAAAAAGTCAGAACAACATTCAAAATGCAACTTTGCAATTCAGCACCCATCTAAATAACATGAGATAATGTGCCTTGTTATCACAGTGTTCTGATGACTGTGTCTTCTGGAGCAGCAGAGTCCCAGCAGAGGCTGACACACACACAGCTGTGTCTTGTCACTGAGTCACCCTCTGTTATTACAAGCCCCACCAGTATTTTCGGATTTAGGACGTGGTGACTTTCACTGTGCCTTGGGAGGCAGCAAAAAATGACTTTTTCTTTTTTTTTTAAAATCACCTCCAGTTGACTATTCTCTAGCATGAACCGCTGAAAAAACACAAAGTGTAGAATGATTCACACCTCAGTGGCTATAGCAGTCAAATAATGTGTTTTTGCATTCCCTGTTGCAGTATGCTACCTACGCTCGAACAAACTGATTCAAAGTAAATGTTGACTTGCTGTTTCACTTTCATATTCTGTGTTGGGTAGTGAGTCACAGGCTGCAGTGAGATTAACATGAAGCAGTGTCTCTCGTCTAGTTGTACTGGAGTCTGAGGGGTAATGGAGACGGGATACAGTCTCTCCACATGGCTAAGTTAAAGCTAGGCAGCTACAGTTAGGCATGGGCTAGGTGCAACTCAGAGTTAGCCAACTGTACTGTTCAGAAGTAAATCAGGAATTGGTGCATGGGTGGAAGTTCTCGTGACGGCCCTGAATCGACCCTAACTGAGCTCATGATGGTTCTTCATGACGTACTCACATACACATCACACACAACGCAACACACACTAAAGAACACGGCATAGATTACTGACATCCAGACATACCCCCCACACACACACACACACACACACACACACACACACACACACACACACACACACACACACACACTGTGGTCCGTTGTAAAGGATACTTCCACTCCACCAGGCTGATGCAGGCTCTTCGTATAGGGTTGTTAAGTTTGAGGCAGAACAGGGCCCTGGCAGGCCTGGTGTTGGCGTTGCTGCCCTGCTTCTTGCTTTTGGCGTACTGCGCCCGCTTCTTTTGTGCCAACGCGCCCACCGGGACGGTCGGCACCGGGACCGGGGCAGCCGTGGGGGCAGCTACCGGAGCTGCAACCGGTGGGGCGACTGGGGTTGTAGCCGGGGCTGAAGCCAGGGCCACAGGGGCGGGCCCGTTGGCGCTCATGGTGTGGGCGTGGCTCTGTGGGGCGTGTCCAGCAGCATGGATCTGCCAGGGGATTGGGCGGGGCTAGAGGTGGTGCACAGAGCTGTCTGACCAATGGGCTGGCAAGTCACCAGGGGGAGGGACTCTGGTGCTGCTGGCATAATTTGCCTCTGAGAAAGATAGAAAGGGACAAAGAGTGGTTACCAATCCATACTTTTACATAAAATTGATCAATGATCATCACTAGCTAACATCATTAGTAGCAGGTTACTGTGGTGACTTTGTGAATAATGTTAAAAGGTAAACAACAAGCACTAACAGTGGAGTTTCTGATTCAGCATCACAGACAGAAACGATTGAATCCCCACAATCTGACATTCGGAACCACAAGACAGTGGACAGCAGCCATCTCAGGTGAAGCTGCAGCAATGTCGATGGCCACTGGGAGAATCACTTGATGTCACGTTCTGACCATAGTTCTTGTGTGTTTTGCTTGTTTTAGTGTTGGTCAGGACGTGAGCTGGGTGAGCATTCTATGTTGTGTGTCTAGTTTGTCTGTTTCTATGTTTGGCCTAATATGGTTCTCAATCAGAGGCAGGTGTTTTGTGTTGTCTCTGATTGGGAATCATATATAGGTGGCTTGTTTTGTGTTGGGGTTTGTGGGTGGTTGTTTCCTGTCTCTGTGTTTTCTCTGCACCAGATAGGGCTGTTTCGGTTTGCCACGTTTGTTATTTTGTTGGTTGTAAGTGTTCACAGCTTCGTCTTGTTTATTAAAGTAATGTTGAACACGAGCTACGCTGCGTCTTGGTCCGATCCCTGCTACACCTCCTCTTCAGACGAAGAGGAGGAAGGCTGCCGTTACACTTGAAGATAAATAGGCTACAGGAAAGCCTCCACAGGAATCAGTCTACCCAACAAGGAGCCTGAATGTAAACTATGATGATTAATAGACTGTTTCAGCCATAATTGATTTCAAACGTTTAACTTCAGTATTGTTAATAATAGGTAATAAATTGGCAAAAGATGAAAATAGACTTCTCCAGTGTTCCCTTGCTATTCAACAGCTACCCCATCCAGAACCACTCCTTCATAACAACCAACCAGCCTCATGCCACTGATCTCAGGGAAGCCATTGACAAACTCAAAACCTAACTCTTATTGAAATTATTGCTACTGTGTTAGATGCGATATAGGTTAGGCACTAATGATGCATTACATAGCAGTAGGATTTTGTTAGTCTTCCTCATATAATTTATCTTCATCCAATCGCTTGGCAGCTTTAGTCAGTGTCCTCTGTTGGAGGACATGCATGTGTCAGTGTCAGTTATGAAATGTTGTCACCTTCACCACCATGCAGGGGGTAATGAGATGAGCTCACTCCTTCAGCCCAGCTACACAGTCGCACAGAGCTATCTTAGAGGTTGTGAGTGTAATAACACTGTAAAAATACATTAATAGTACTATTAACACTGTAATAACACAGTAATAACTCAATAATTCTGTCTGACAAGACCAATAATCAAATCTACCTTATTAAAGGGTAGCAAGCATGAGTAGTTTTAACTCACCAAAGTAACAACACAGTGTGGTCAAAGACTTAGTAACTTAGTTGTAGTCACGATCTGGTTACTTATAACTACAAACATAGTTATGTTTTTTGGTTATTACATATTTATGAACTTATTTCCGGATATCTTCTAAACTACCCACAATGCACTATTTCTCAATGTAATTTGAAAATATACTCTGTGCTACCGAGTTCATATGCTAGCTCGTTAGCTAGTTCAAGCTGGCTAACGTTAGCATTCTCATGCTCGTCACAGACTTTGTGGCTGTGTTATCTAGTTGGAACCCGTTAGCACGGCAGGCTCTGGTGCCTTCTTGATGTGGAATTAAAACTAAAGAGAAAATCATACCTGCTTGTTCTAATTGTGTAGTACCTCATCTGTTCTCCATTTTGTTTTGCAAATTTTTTAGCATGTTCTCTATGAAGTAGGCTACGGGAGTTTTGCAACTTTTTCCACCTTGGTTTAATGCTAGCGCGCTAGCTGACTGACATCTGGAATCTATCTATTTGGGATTTTTATCGTTATATAGCTTTTGGATTTCCCTCACCGCCTCCCCTTCACTTTGGTAGCTAACTCAGCCTGCACCCTTTTCAAAGTTTTACCATCGGCTGGTCCCCAGCCATCAATCTGTAAGTCTCTGCTCTCTCTGCTTTTGATCTGCGGTTATGTTTTAGTTGTGTTGTGTTAGTTGTGTTCTAGCTGGTCTCCAGTTGTTGCGCTCTGGCTTGCCGACCATAACCGTGGCGGTTGGCTAGGAGGACTAGGCTAATACTTAGTTGGCTAAACAGCTAACATTGGCTGGCTGGCTAGCTTGCTGGCTAAGATAACGGCATATGGCTAACATTCTTTAAAACATTATTTAATAGATGGTTGACGTTATTTGGCGTTGATAGCAACTGGCTGACTCATGCCATGCTAACATAACATTATCAGGCTGGTAGGGCTATCGTTAGCAGGCTAGTTGGCAATAAACCTTGCAAGTTAATTTGTAACAATAAATTCATAAAGTATTTGCTTGTAAGTTGGCTGAAAATGTAACTGAAACCAGTAGTCATGAGTGCAAACGATTTGGTTGAATTTGAATTTATACATTTGAAGTTATTTCTGTTGGAATTTACATTATAAGGGAATAGGCTGGCTTGCCGGGTCCTCCATATTACGTCACACCCCGTTAAAACTTTTTCCGACATGACTTCAGCGTTTTATGTATTAACTCGAAAAATAGAAAAAGCGGGGTGTAACTTTGCATTGAGACTTTTGATGTGTATACTAATGCAAATCCATGTTACATGTGGCTACGTTTATTCTACCTACCCTTTAATAATCTTATTACACATGGTAAGAGTTGTTAATCATTCAATTCACAGTGTCGGCAAAATGACAGGGCATAGCTAATGCTGGATATCTGTTGAGTCTCATGATTGGAAAATAAGGAGAGAACCATCTCCCTCTCAAAATAGGTAAAGTGCATCAATTACATTTTTGGACACAATAAAGAGTTGAGTGAAAAAGAGTGGTTTAAAACCGAAACGCACAGGCAAAGCTAATATAACTATAATGCATCTATAAAAATTGACACAATGTTGCATTATGAGGATACAAAATTAAAGCATTAGTCTATCAAAGAATGTAAGCAAGGCACAAGACTAGGATATGTGTCTGGATGATGGACTCGACCATGTCATCACAACAAAGAGGGGACACAGACATATTTGTAAACAATCCAAAATTATTTTAAACTGAAAAATGCGGCCATACATATTAAAATATCACCACAGATGACATGCTGCCCGAGCCAAAAACACAGGGATAAGCTGCGTGAATTCAAAGCTGTCACTCTAATGCATCACTTGGTCAAATCAGTTGTGTAAGTCCTTGAACTGCGAGTGCTAGGCCCCGCAGAGAAAACAAGAAGAAGCTGAAAAAGGTCATTTTGCCTGAATATTCCCGAGAGCTTATAAAATCTCTCAAATTCCGTGTAGAGCGTTACAATCATCTTTGTCATTGAAAATAAACACATTAATGCAGAAAGCACCAAACGTTAGCCTACACTATTAGAAAAAAGGGTTCCAAAAGGGTTCTGCAGCTATCCCCATAGGATAACCCTTTTTGGTTCCAGGTAGAACTCTTTTGGGTTCCATGTAGAACCCTCTGTGGAAATGGTTCTACATAGACCACAAAAGGGTTCTACCTGAAACCAAAAGGGGTTATGCAAAGGTTTCTCCTATGGGGACAGCTGATTAACCCTTTTTGGTTCTAAATAGCACATTTTTTTCTATGAGTGTAGTATTGTCATTCATCCTTACTGTTTTCATTTGCTGTCCATATGGAACTGTATCCTATGCAGAAGAATAGGCTACATCAATATTAATTTGATAAATGTCCAAGTAACATTGATATAAATCGATTCGTGACACTTGAACAATACCCTTCACCAAACGTGTCCGTATTTCTCCTTGAACACACTGAGGTAGGCGTAGGCCTATTCCGTAAAATCCCAAAATAAAACGGTGTAAAATGACAGCCGCTCAGTGTAGAAATGGAGCAATGCATGGCCGTCAGATAGTCCTCGCGATGCTCAGAAGAAACAGCTGGCGTTATTGCTAAGTTACAATGGGTTACAAAGCTCACTGACCGTCGCTCCGGTCTAGGAACACGGTCTGGGATATTTTGCCCGGCGTTTGATTCCGCGCAAAGAATTCTGTGAAAGGATACTAACGTAGTCACCGAACTTCGGTCCAAATGACAAGCATGTATCTTGTTCAGTAGGCTATTGATATTGTCATGATAAATGTGAAATAGTCTACGCAAAGCTATTCTGAGATATGCTCAACAAAATAGCAGGGAATATGAAGGGCAAACTTGGCAATACGGTTTTAAAAAAATGAAATGGACACTGTCAATTAGTTATATTGTTCTGGTATAGAAATAATGAAAACAAACGACATTACAAAAACCCTTTAAAAACCGGTGTAGCTAAGCTAACATGCTAATTTCAGACCCTATTCCATGCCACAACAAAAAACGTACCTTTTCTGAAGACGTATTATTCGGCAGATACCTCCGTGTTATCCACTCTGTACAAGGAAATTCCAGTGCTTTTGCGGCCGAAAAAATGCAAGTCCAGTCTCAAACGGCGAATTAAAATTCATTAGCTTCAGGGCAGGAGGGACACATGCATTAATTAAGCCCGTCCATGTTAACGGTGGAAAGCAGGAGACAGGAGAGTGTGCGCGCGAGAGAACAGAGCATCCTAGTCCGCTGCGCAGCGCTGCCTGCCAGTTTATCGTCACAGCGTCAGTGAACAGTGAAATGAGCACATCAGAGTCAGAGCCCTCTTCCTCCTGGCTCTGTGGCCCTCCTGTTCGTGCACAAGCTTCTCTTCATTTACATGCCACGGAAAAAGTAATCAACAAAAGAGACATCATGAGTATATAGCCTAGGTCAAATTAGGTCTAGTCTAGCATACTTTTAATATATTTTAATTTAGAACCTCAAAACTATAATCAATCATCTCAATTTGGGAGGCAAATATTAAGACACCCAAATATTGCCAAACCACTGGCACAGTGACACTAGGAGTCCTCTGATTTCATTGCCTTGATTAACTTAAACTGAAGGTCCATGTTGATACATCTTTGTATTATCAGTTAAACACCTCAAATTCATATTATGAATGAAAAATTATAAATTCCAGTTGACATGGTCCAAGTGGCATGACACATGACATATTGGAGAGAGGCTCAAGCAGCATAGTCCAGCCATACCGTGCATGGCCCGCAAATGTTATCCCCTATTCGCTTCAGACGGATAGCCTAGAATTTAAGTGACCTTAGTGTATGTTATTCAAACTAAAACTCCCTCAGCAGCCAGTAGAGAAAGCAAAGTTGACAAGTGTTGGAAGTAAAAGTGGACTCAATGGGGACGCGCACAGCAGTGATGAAGCAACCCATGCCATGACCCCTTTTTGGTTTGGACTGGGAATTCACTCAACTCTCCTTGGAAATGTTGGGAAATGCCTATTGTCAGACACAGTAGACAGAACAACTGAGCTGTTGGAACGGAAGCCTATTCTACAACTCATCTTATTTACTAGGGAGGCGATACATGTGACACTAAAGACATTCACAGCCACCAAAATGTAAATCACTTCCACAAGAATTTGAATGAATGCCCACAGGCAGGCCAGAATGGTTGTGTGTGGTAATAACAGCTCCAGTGAGCATCGATTCTATGCACCACAAGGCTCCTTATCATGTAACACAGGGTCAAGCAGCAGTAGCCTAGCCTGTATTCAGATATACATCTATTATGCCACATTATACATGTAAACATCAAGGAAACAGACCTGCTTTCTCTCCATGCATATAAAAAGGACTAATTGGCCAGCTATCTCTATGCCTGCCCTACATCAGCATGACTGTTGAGGTGATAAAGTAGTTTATCTTTCCATACACACTAAATGGAGTTCTTGGTAGCCTGTAAGGCATTACGGTAAGAGTTGACTTTAGTGCTATGCCTATAGCATAGCCTGCTGCCTACATGATATCAGTTTTGTTTAACGCCTTTACAGTATAAGGCTTATAACACCTTTATGAATACTATAAGTGTTACAGTGTTACATAAGCATCAAATTCAATAGCTGATTACAAGCAAATCAGATAATCATGCTGTAATGATTATGACAAATGGTCCCTAACTAGCAAGGTGTCATCTTAACATTGATTGCCATTGCCTCCTATGCCCCCTAAAGAAGGGCTCACACCCGAAACGTTCGTGCAGCAATAAAAATATGCTCATTTAAGTTTATTCATAGGAGTCCTGTCCTATTTCTGTTCTTTGGATTACATACACGAGGATACAGCACCCAATCTAAGTTTATGGAGGAGCACGTTATTTATCCTTTCCCTAGCTAGTAGGGTCAGGAGTGTTCCCTAGTCACGTGGTCAGGTAAAACTCAGCTCTATTTATTTACTAAATAATCATGATTCACACACTGTGACAACTCTTTCCAACATTCGTTTTCACATCCCCTTCCAAATTAGGCCATGGTCCAAATCCCCTCTATGGTTAATTGCATAGCGTTGCACTGTAGCCTACATGAACATATTCCTACTCCCACAGCTTGTGTATAGTATCGTGACGAGGCAGTAAGGCAATACTGTTCTGCTTGATCTGCTTTCACACTCATGGCTTCTCTCCCATTACAGCTGTTCTGTTCTAGTCCTATCAGGATCAGCCACCTTCTGTTCTGGAATATTCCTCTGTAGCACTGGCCTCTTTCCACTTAATTCAGTTTCTAGAATATGCCCTTGTTGGTCGGAATTGACATTGGCTATGGAATACAGCTATACTGCCAATGCTACTGTAGGATGTTCCAACTATTGAACTGTTTCTGGAATATTCTGAAAATGCCTGTAGTGTAGGACAGCATAGCTGTAACATTTCTCTGAAGTGCAGAGTATTCCTTCATAATACACAATAATAAACAATATACTCTACCCTAATCTATGCACCACAATATTGATTAGGGAATTCTTGAGACACCCCCAAGATTACCAGTGATGTTCACAATTTCACACATTTCCCCATACAGTGGTATTCCAATAAGAGGCAGAATTGCCCAAAACTGTAGGGTTTGTGCCAGCTGCTTAAGCCCAATGAGCAGGTGACATGCTTAAAAAGGGGAGTGTCTTACTCTCAGGCAGTATAATTATAATTGTGAACATCCTAATGAGTCTAACTGAGATGAACAGGCACACATGCATGCATGCACGCACGCACACGCACACACACACACACACACACACACACACACACACACACACACACACACACACACACACACACACACACACACACACACACACACACACACACACACACACACACACACACACACACACACACACCAGGATGCAGAAATAAGTCTATGTCTTGATGGATTTGAACTGTACTGTAATTCAGTGTAACAATTCTACTGTGTAAAGTAACACATCACCTGTGTAGATGTCAGCACATCTTTCACTTGGGTTGCACACTTGCTGAGTGATGCACATACACCTCAGGCAGGACCAAACCCCTCCATGCCCGTTACACAGGTGGTGTATTCAGTGATGTGAAACGTTCTGAGCATTTCAGATAGAAATATAATGAATAAGGCTGACACAATTCCCTATTCTATCTGGAAAACCATCATATCTGTTCTACACAATAGATTTCTATCGGGAACAATCTGTAATATCCACCTGAACGGGCCTAGGAGTTTCTCCAAACAGCAGGTTGTCATTTAGGCCTATTTATGTCAAGCCTCAAAACTTCAGTGCACCTGCCTGTCACACACACACAAAGCCCACTTTTATGAAATAGTAATGAGGATACAGGTGACCCATAAGAGACCCCTACACCACCCTGTTCTGGAATTTATACAAAAATAATGTTCTCTCTTTGTCAGACTAGACAGGAAAGAGCTGGCTCAAGCGCTCTAATATCTGTTGGGAAGGATATGGTCCAAAACGGTTTGAGCCTTTCTGACATCAGAGACGTATTCACTAGGAACCAAATGTAAGAAAGCTGTAAGTTCAAATCAAATCAAATTGTATTTTTCACATGCGCCGAACACAACAGGTGTAGATCTTACAGTGAAATGCTTACTTACAAGCCCTTAACCAACAATGCACTTTTAAGAAAAAAAGTGTTAAGAAAGTATTTACTAAAATAAACTGAAGTAAAAAAAGAATAAAACATTTTTAATTAAAAATAAAAATAAAAAAACTAATAATTAAGGAGCAACAATAAAATAACAATAGCGAGGCTATATACAGGGGGTACAGGTACAGAGTCAATGTGCGGGGGCACAGGTTAGTTGAAGTAATATGTACATGTAGGTAGAGGTAATATATACAGGTAAAGTGACTATGCTTGGATAATAAACAGAGAGTAGCATTACGCATGTTATGGAAATCTGAGGGAATAATGTTGCTCTATTGATCCCTTTAAAACTTCTTATGGCTTGGGGGTGCTATTTTCACGCCTGGATGAAAAGTGTGCCCAAAGTAAACTGCCTGCTACTCAGGCCCAGAAGCTTGGATATGCATACAATTTGTATATTTGGATAGAAAACACTCTAAAGTTTCCAAAACTGTTTGAATAAAGTCTGTGAGTATAACAGAACTGATTTGGCAGGCGAAACCCCGAGAACAATCCATCCAGGGAATAACATTTTTGAGGTCAATCTGTTTTCCATTTGTATTCTTTGGCAAGGCCGTTTTAATAGAAATATCCTTGCAGTTCCTATAGCTTCCACTAGATGTCAACAGTCTTTAGAAATTGGTTGATGTTTTTCTTTAGAGAAATTAAGAAGTAGCCCTGTTATTTTCCTGTGTCACTGCAGGTGCACTCTAATGATTTGGTGCGGGCGACCTAGAACATGCTTTCTTTGTTTTCGTTTGTTTCGTATTGAACGCTGTTTATCCCGTCTTAAATTTGATCGATTATTTACGTTAAAAAATACCTAAAGTTGTATTACGAAAGTTGTTTGAAATGTTTGGACAAAGATTACAGGTAATTTATGAGAGATTTTGTAGTCATGTAGGGTGAGTTGGAATCGGTGTTTTTCTGGATCAAACGCGCCAAATAAATGGACATTTTGGATATATAACGACGGAATTAATCGAACAAAAGGACCATTTGTGATGTTTATGGGACATATTAGAGTGCCAACAGAAGAAGCTCATGAAAGCTAAGGCATTAATTATATCTTTATTTCTGAGTTTTGTGTCGGAGCTGGCAGGTTGAATTATGATTGTCTGTCTTTGTTTGATGGGGTGCTGTCCTCAGATAATAGCACGGTTTGCTTTCGCCGTAAAGCATATTTGAAATCTGACACTGCGGCTGGATTCACAACAAGTGTAGCTTTAATTTGGTGTATTGCATGTGTGGTTTCATGAAAGTTACATTTTTATAGTAATTTAATTTGAATTTGGCGCTCTGCCATTTCACCCGATGTTGTCAAATCGATCCCGCTAAAGGGATTTGATCCATAAGAAGTTGTTTAAAATCTGTAATTATATTACAATGAAGACCCTCAACAAGCACCAATTTTCCTGGAAACAAAACACCAAGACAAAAGAAACATCCACAACGTGTCTTATAACAATAGTTGTACACAATACAATGTATATTAACACAATAGATTAAAGTAGAATCCAATGATCTCTTTGGTTGTAATCTATAATCTAAACAGATGTAACCAATTAATTTTTCCTTACTGGAACTGTGGTCAGTCAGGTCCATACACTATCAACATATAACAACAGTCTATCAGAGCTAGAAAGCTATTAGAAACCTTATCTAACTGTTAACAATTCAATACAGAAGAAAAGCTTCAGCTTTACCTGTAGGTCAGAGGGGAGTGAGGAAGACAATGGAGCCTCTCCTCTTACTCTTCCTCCCGGCGGCGAGTGGTAGGGGTGGGTGAGTGCACCGAGATGAGCGGTACTATCCAGGCTCCCGGTAAGGTTCCTGATAGTAATGGCAGAGGGAGGATAACAGGCCTCAGGGGAAGGGAATAGGTTTACTACCCCTATCACCTTACCCTTTTCGGTTCAGGATAATGGTTTCTCCCAGAATGCACCTGAATTATTCATCTGGGGAGAAGGAGGGAGGGGTACACGGCCTGTCCATCAAGCGTTTGTGTCAGTCAATCATTACCTCTTAGCTGAGTAAGTGTTCCGTGATGACAGAGGTTGATGTCACTATGGAAAGAGAAAGGGAAGGCTACCAGTGTTTCCCAAACTCGCTCCTCGGGACCTCAATGAGGTGCACATTTTGTTTTTTGCCCTAGCACTACACAGGTCATTAAAATAATAAAGCTTGATGATACGTTGATTATTTGATTTGGCTGTGTAGTGGTAGGGCAAAAACCAAAACGTACACCCCACTGGAGTCCCGAGGAACGAGTTTGGGAAACACTGGATTATCCCCGAAACCACAAGCAGTGAGAGAGAGCAAGAAAGAAAACATCATGGCAGAGAGTTGTTCCTGACCATATAATCTAACCAAGAAAACCTGTGGGTCCAAGTTGAAGCCTTGAATTTGTCCTGCTCAGGTCATGTATTATCTGATATGGTGTAGGTCTACATATGCAATATGATCTTATGTGATACAGATATTTTAGTTGAAAATACTAGCGTATCTGGTAACATCACCAATCCTGAGACCTGAAGCTTAACTGGGACTGATGCTCCGGAACTAAGTTATCGTTGTGGTCTAGTAATATGTTTGTCTGGCTTTAGTTTGCAGAGTGCTGGTAGGAGCATGAGAATGGATCCTGGGTTCTCAATGCTACACAAATATATGATACACACAGCAATGATTTGATACACAGGAATATTGGGCCATCGGTAAGCCCCTGAAATCTTTCCTCCGCTCCCTCTCTTTACGTTCCACCGCTCCCTCTCTCTATTTTTTATTCTCTCCCCTCACCTCCTCTAGTTGGTGACCTGCTTTCTCTCTTTACCTGCCAACATGATGTTTCCTGGAGAGATCACTCCAAGGAAGAGTGGATCGTGGAAATGGCAGTTGTACTTTAGTTTGTTCCTCAACCTGAAATGACTAGAACTCCCTGGTGTGTGTAATTGTGTGCGTGTGCGAAATACCCAGACACTATCTACAATGCCCCGCTCCCAACACCCAAACTCTCTCCTCCAATCCCCATGAGATGGGTGCAGTTTATGTTTACTCCAGGAATTGAAGTAAACACACAGACAGAGGGTGCAGCCGAGCCCCAGGGGTTAGGGCTGCCATTTGGCTGGGGCTGGGTGCATCTCGACCATCACCCTCCCTCCCCTCCTCTACCTCCTCAAATGCCCACTCTCCTCTCTTCAAACTGCTGGATGCCTCACTATTCAATCACAAGTACTGCAACTGGGCCTCTGGGATAGATTGAAATCAAATTCCCAAAGAAAATTAGCTAATTCAAATTAAGTTTAGTTTTGGTCCACACCCAAAACATTGCTTTGATTAGTACATGTTTGTAGTCGGATGCAGTCATTGAATTACTCAAATGTAGTTCAGTTGGTTTTGGCGCCAAACATCTGTTTGTTGCTTCGCTAGTTTCACTCTATTAATCATGTGTTTCATATATTAATGTTACCACTACAAAGCAGGGCTTGGAACTGTTTCAAGGAACAGAACCGAAAACCGGAAAATAGGAACAGAATCAGAACCGGGAACGAAAGTGATCTATATTTTTTTCCAGAACAGAACCGTTATTTTAAAAGCATGGGAACCGGTTAATAACGTTCTTTTACGTTCCGGGAATGTTTTTCCAGTCCCACAAAAAAATCAACAAAGCCCTCACTCTGTCACTCAGAAACGTATTCCAGTGTCTGCCTGCAAGCTGAAAATCTTTGCCGGTGTGTACGTGTAACGGATGTGAAATGGCTAGCTAGTTAGCGGGTACGCGCTACTAGCGTTTCAATCAGTTACGTCACTTGCTCTGAAACCTAGAAGTAGTGTTGCCCCTTGCTCTGCAAGGACCGCGGCTTTTGTGGAGCGATGGGTAACGACGCTCAGTGGGTGACTGTTGTTGATGTGTGCAGAGGGTCCCTGGTTTGCGCCCGTGTCGGGGCGAGGGGACGTACTAAAGTTAAACTGTTACATATGCATGTGTAGGCTACCTGCCCCTCCCCTCCTAAGCATAGGTTACTGTAGCCTACGGACGTTACAAGCGTGATTCAGAAATTAGGGAGAGAGATTTTTAATTACAGAAGAATGGATTAACTTTTTCAATGCTAGTTAAGGATACTATAGTTATCACGTTTCACATTGAATTTATCAACTACAAAAAGGCAAGAAGTGTTTTATTTTAATTCTGGTGCTGCTCATTACACACACGCTTGTTAGCTAGTTAGCTAGCTCTGGTCCAACGTTAAGCCAACTCTCGGAAGTTCAAAGACATTCAAAGTTCCTTCATAGAAGCCGCTCCTCCGTAGGTATAATTTGTGGGCCTAGTTCAGATAATGCATGTCATAATGAGATACCCAGCACTTCAAGCCAAACCTCCTCCTCCACCCTCTCTGGCTCTCTCCCCACCCCAAAATTTCACTCGCATCACATGCCCTACACTTGTCTGTCCAATACATGTAAACAAAGATAGCTTGCCCACTCCATAGCAAGCTGCTCTATCTGCCCTTACTGGTGAAGTAGTTTAATGTCAAGCTACATTTAAATATTTTCAGGTTCGAACCAGTTCAGAACTTTATTTTGCTGGTCTGAACAGTGGAACTGAATAAAAAAAATAATGGTTCTGGAAAATAATTTTGGTTCCAACTTCTGCTACAAAGTACACATGTGTTGGTAATCAAATCACTATTTCTATTTTAAGTAATGGTTAGAACTTACTGTTGGCATTCATTCCTCGTAGGCTAATTGAAAAATTGAAATGATTGCTACTTCTACCGGTGCTCAGACGTTGCATGCATCAACCAATGGTGGCGTACTGCATCATCGACTGTGCAGTCGGGCACCAGATTGCTATATCATATTATGTGGTTTGCTGATATGTGAAATACATATCCAGGCTTTGAACAGGGTCATGGCTAGAAGGGATCTAGCTTTTGTGAAATTAAGGTCAGATTTGACTTTTCTTAGCAGCTTAGGAGAATTTACGCAGCAGGTTAGGAGAATTAACATAGCAGGTTAAGGGAATTGGGTTAAGGTTAGGAAAAGGGTTAGGGTTAGCTAAAATGCTAAACTAATTTCACTTTTGATGTAAATTTGACAAAAGCTGGATGCCTTCTAGCTATGACCTCTGAGCAGAGGAACAGACTCTTCTGTGTGTTTAGGCAACGCAATGCTGCTATATCCCAAGCGGGTGAGTAGGCCTGATGTTTACAGTGGTGGAAAAAGTACCAAATCGTCATACTTGAGTAAAAGTAAAGATACCATAACAGAAAATGACTCAAGTAAAAGTTTAAAGTCACCAAGTAAAATTCTACTTGAGTAAAAGTCTAAAAGTATTTCATTTTAAATATTCTTAAATATCAAAAGTAAAAGTATAAATCATTTAAAATTCCTTATATTAAGCAAACCAGACAGCACCATTTTCTTGTTTTTTTTAAAAATGTATGTATAGCCAGGGGCACACTCCAACACTCAGACATAATTAACAAACAAAGCATGTGTGCTATGAGTCTGCCAGATCAGAGGGAGTAGGGTTGACCAGGGACGTTCTCTTTATTAGTGTGTGAATTGGATCATTCAAAATGTAAAGAGTACTTTTGGATGTCAGGGAAAATGTATGGAGTAGAAAGTACATTATATTATTTAGGAATGTAGTGAAGTAAAAGTCAAAGTCAAAATGATAAATAGTAAAGTAAAGTACAGATACCCTAAAAAACGACTTAAGTAGTACTTAACACTATTATTGGAGTGCGTTTTTATGGTAATTGGCTGTGTTACCTGAATGTGTTTATGTGTAGGCTAGTACTGCAACAAGCTCTCACAGTCTCAAGTCAGAATTAGAGGTTCAGCCATGTTTTTCAAACTTCAAATTTCGAAGTTGTTCCAAACGTCAAATTTTAAAGCGTTTCAGGTTAAGTTTAGGCATTAACTCCAAATGGTTAAGGTAAGGGTTAAGGTTTGGGATAAAACCAAAATATCTATAACAACTATTGCTGGATTCAAACATGCAACCTTCTGAGCCAGACGCTTACACTCATCTGCCATCCCCTTCCACAATGTCCTAGCAAAGCCAAAGCCTACTTGAAGGTAACAGCACTCACTGCTGTCCCTAGTGTCCGGTTCCCACATCATCTCCTGACGTCCTCAGACATCGAATACTGACTTGTATCACAGATGGCCTGTGAGTACATCCATTTATTTTCAGCTATTGATATTTGATTAGTGCAAATGGTTTATTCCAAGTAGAGGCCTTGTATAATCTCTGACATTCCTGTTGTGGCCAGAAAGGTTGTAATCATTAGTCCAAACAGTTGCGAGAGTTTCTTTTGGACAAATTCAGGTAGGTCCCTGCCCGTTTCGTTCGGTTTGCTTACGTTTGCTTCCATTTGGTTCTGCTTGGTTCCTAGTTAATACACCCCAGGGTTTAAGTTTTGGTTTAGAATTAAAGGGATAGTTCAACCAAATGACAAACTGACGTATTGGTTTACTTCCCTGTAAGCATTCTATGGACAAGGTAAGACATCAATCAATGCTTTGGTTTTGTTTACCATGTCATTGTCTCTAAATGCTAACTTTTTAGCATTTATGGAACAAATCCAATGCAAGTCAATATCCCATATATTTGCATTTTTTGCATTTTATGACCATATCATCTTAAAGTAACTTCATTCAGCTACACAATCAATTTTACACACTTTAGGATTGGTTTAGCGAGACTGTTCACAGGCCCTAGGTGTGTACCAAGACAAGTGAACTAAAGAAGAACTGGACAATTATATAAAATATATAACCCAGTCACAATGACATGCAGCAAGACTGAAAGAAGGCAACTCGGCACCAGACAGCCAGACAGACAGGAGGAGAGTCCTCATCACCATAGAAATAGAATCCATAGAATAGCCTCCCCATTCAGGCCAATGTATTATATTTCTATGGTTCTAATTTAGGTCTTCAGCTCCCAGAGATCCCATGACAAGGTTACGTTTGGCCAACCTCTAATGGGATCATACTGTGGCGGTTGTATTACTGTAGCAGCAAAAACAGCACAAAGAATCTGTGTTTATTTTATTTACATAAGTGATCCACAGTAAACAGCTGTTAATTTTTGCTGGCTCTCTGCCAGTGCACTTTGCTCTTCTGTGAAAACCTCTCTCTCGCCAAACACTCTGTCTCCCTCCCTCTATCTCTCTCTCTCGTGCTCTCTCTCCTTCTTTCTCGCATAAATATTTTTTTTTAAATCGAATTGCAGTAAATCTCTGGCTAACGTATTAAAGCAGCGCTCACTAAACTACTCTTTCTTTGGGATCGTGTTTTCATTTAATCCCATTCAGAAGTGTGTGTGTTTGTGCAGCTGGAAGTGTGCAGTGTCTGTGTTATTTATATATATATATATATGTGTGTGTATCACAGGAGGCTGGTGGCACCTTAATTGGAGAGGACGGGCTCATGATAATGGCTAAAGCGGAATTAGTGGAATGGTATTAAATACATCAAACACATGGTTTCAATGTGTTTGATGCCATTCCATTTACTCCGTTCCAGACAATATTATGAGTCGTCCTCCACTTAGTAGCCTCCGTGGGTGTGTATATGTTGCCTGTGCTCTTGTGCATGTCTAATTGTACTGTACATTGGTTCATGTGTGAACATACAGCTATAGTTTAAACTGTAAATTACACTGTATACCTTTCTATGCTTGTTTGTGTATGTATTACACCATGGTAATAGACTGTGTGAATGCAATTAGTATAGAGTGATTTGATGTATTCATATATGAGGTGTTTGTTTCACAGTCTGGTACATTAATACTACAGCCCAGTTTCTCTACTACTTGTTATTATATCTATGTGCACTGATGTAATAATCAGTGTTTTTGCATGTTTGTTAGTCCATGCGTGTATGTGTGTATTTATGTGCACGTGTGTGGGTGTGCGTCTACGTTTTATGTGTGTTTGTGTGTGCGTGTGTGTGTAAGCAGAGGAAGGGAGCTGCTTGAAGGAGAGCAGTAGTGATGGAGCCTGAAAGCCCTGCAGCGCAGCTGTTCTCCCAGTGCATCGTCAACTTCACCACTGAGCCTACAACACTCTGCTCTGCTCTGCCAGCCCTAACCCCCACTCTCCTCTTATCTCACTCTCGCCATGCATCTCTCTCTCTCTCTCTCTCTCTCTCTCTCTCTCTCTCTCTCTCTCTCTCTCTCTCTCTCTCTCTCTCTCTCTCTCTCTCTCTCTCTCTCTCTCTCTCTCTCTCTCGCTTCATTGTTATCTCACTCGTGCTCCACTTTGCTCTGCCTCTCCTCCAATGAATATATGATCTTATTTAGCTAAATCTATATATGGGTCTATCTTTTCCTTCATCTACAAACAGTTTTGGAATAGCCCCCCTGTTTCTCTTCTCCGGTATATTTAATCCTTCCCTTCACATGCCTCTTTCTTGTTGAATTTCATTTTCTTTATTTTCTTTCTTTATATTTATTTTAGCTATTTTCTCCTCTTTTCTCTGACTCGCCATTCCTGTCTTTTTCCTTCTCGCCAATCAACTACCCCCCCATTCTCTCTTCATCCAGCACCCCCTTAATGATGACTGGTTCCAATCAACTACCCCCCCATTCTCTCTTCATCCAGCACCCCCTTAATGATGACTGGTTAATAGAGTTGTGAGCCTTGTGAGTGAATGAGTGAGTGACTGCCTGTCGGTCTGACTGCGTGACTGCTCTGTTGATTACTCAATCAAGTCCTCTGCTCTTGTTATGCCATGTTAGGGGGTGGGGCCAATGAGTGACGGACAGCCGTCAGAGAGGAGTGTAAGCGATGTATCGCTGTGGTGACCGCCCAACGATTTAGGGAAATGGAGTGATAAGAGCAGAGTGGAAGAGGCTTAGGCCTGGAGGAGCTGGCATTAAACCACTGCGTTGCTTTGGCTGTATGCTTGGGGTCATTGTCCTGTTGGAATGTAAATCTTCGCCCCAGCCTAAGGTCGTTTGCACTCTTAAGCAGGTTTTCATCAAGGATTTGCCTGTATTTGGCTCCATTTCATTGTCCCCTCTATCCATACATACCAGTCTCCCAGTCCCTGCCGCTGAAAAGCATCCCCATAGCATGATGCTGCCACCACTATGCTTCACAGTAGGGATGGGACCAGACGGTTGATGAGCTGTGCCTGGTTTTCGCCATACATACAGTAGTGCATGCATTCAGGCAAAATAGTTACATTTTTGTCTCATCAGACCACATAATATTTTGCTTTATGCTCTCAGAGTCGTTCACATGCCCTTTTGCAAACTCCAGGCGTGCTGTCATGTGCTTTTTTCTTAGGAGTGGCCTCTGTATGGCCACTCTCCCATAAAGCCCTGATTAGTGAAGTGGTGTAGAGACTGTTGTCCTTCTGGCAGGTTCTCCCATCTCAGCCAAGGAACTTTGTAATTCTGTCAGAGTGGACATTGGGTTCTTGGTCACCTCCCTGACCAAGGTCCTTCTCGCCCTGGTTGCTCAGTTTAATCGAACGGCCAGCTCTAGGCAGAGTCTGGGTAGTTCTATATTTCTTCAATTTCCCAATGATTGAGACCACTGTGCTCTTGGAAACTTTCAACACTCTAGAAATTGTTTCATACCCTTCTCCAGAAATATGCCTCATCACAATTTTATCTCAGAGATCTACGGACAGATCTGTGGACTTCATGATATGGTTTCTGCTCTGACATGCACTGCCAACAGTGGGACCTTAAACCATGTCTAAACAATTTCATTTGGCACAGGTGGACTCCAATCAAGTTGTAGTAACATCTCAAGGATGATAAAAGGAAGTTGGATGCACCTGAGCTCAATTTAAAATGTCATAGCAAAGGGGTGTGAATACTTACAGTACCAGTCAAACGTTTGGACACACCAACTCATTCCAGGGTTTTCCTTTATTTTTACTATTTTCTACATTGTAGAATAATAGTGAAGATATCAAAATATGAAATAACACATATGGGAGCATATAGTAACCAAAAAAGTGTTAAACAAATCCAAATATATTTTATATTTGAGATTCTTCAAAGTAGCCACCCTTTGCCTTGATGACAGCTTTGCCCACTCTTGGCATTCTCTCAACCAGCTTCATGAGGTAGTCACATGGAATGCATTTCAATTAACACACGTGCCTTGTTAAAAGTTAATTTGTGGAATTTCTTTACTTCTTAATGCATTTGAGCCAATCAGTTGTGTTGTGACAAGGTAGGGGTGGTATACAGAATATAGCCCTATTTGGTAAAATATTAAGTCCATATTATGGCAAGAACAGGAAAATTTCAAGAACTTTGATAGTTTCTTCAAGTGCAGTCGCAAAAACCATCAAGCTCTATGATGAAGCTGGCTCTCATGAGAACCACCTTAGGAAAGGAAGACCCAGAGTTACCTCTGCTGCAGAGGATCAGTTCATTAGAGTTACCAGCCTCAGAAATTGCAGCCCAAATAAATGCTTCACAGAGTTTAAGTAACAGACACATCTCAACATCAATTTTTCAGAGGAGACTGGGTGAATCAGGAATTGCTGCAAAGGACACCAATAATAATAAGAGACTTGCTTGGGCCAAGAACCACGAGCAATGGATATTAGACCAGTGAGAATTTGTCCTTTGGTCTGATGAGATTTTTGGTTCCAACCGCCGTGTCTTTGTGAGACGCAGAATCAGTGATCTTAGATGATCTCTGCATGTGTGGTTCCCATTGTGAAATATGGAGGAAGAGGTGTGATGGTGTGGGTGTGCTTTGCTGGTGACACTGTCTGTGATTTATTTAGAATTCAAGGCACACTTAACCAGCATGGCTACCACAGCATTCTGCAGCGATACGCCATCCCATCCCATCCCATCTGGTTTGGGCTTAGTGGGACTATCATTTGTTTTTCAACAGGACAATGACCCAACACACCTCCAGGCTGGGTAATGGCTATTTTACCAAGAAGGAGAGTGATGGAGTTCTGCATTAGATGACCTGGCCTCCACAATCACCCAACCTCAACCCAATTGAGATGATTTGGGATGAGTTGGACCTCAGAGTGAAGGAAAAGCAGTCAACTAGTGCTCAGCATATGTGGGAACTCATTCAAGACTGTTGGAAAAGCATTCCAGGTGAAGCTGGTTGAGAGAATGCCAAGAGTGTGCAAAGCTGTCATCAAGGCAAAGGGTGGCTACTTTGAGGAATCGTTGCTACATGATTCCATATGTGTTATTTCATAGTTTTGATGTCTTCACTATTATTGTACAATGTAGAAAATAGTTTAAAAAAAAATCATTTTAATAAGTAGGTGTGCCCAAACTTTTGACTGGTACTTGCTGTAAATTAGATATTTCTGAAACATGTCTAAAAACATATTTTCACTTTGTCATTATGAGGTATTGTGCGTAGATGGTGGAGATTATTATAATTTTTTTTAATCAATTTTGAATTCAGGCTGTAACGCAACAAAATGTTGAATAAGTCAAGGAGTATGAATACTTTCTGAAGGCACTGCATGAATAAGATAATATTCATAGGTTCATTTGTGTGTGTGTGTGTGTGTGTGTGTGTGTGTGTGTGTGTGTGTGTGTGTGTGTGTGTGTGTGTGTGTGTGTGTGTGTGTGTGTGTGTGTGTGAGAGTATTCTTACTTCTTTTGTTTTGATCCAGAGCCCATTAATCAGAAGAGTCCAGCAGTACACTTGTTCAGTGCTATTCCAGGGCCTAGTTGTTTTTCTCCTCTGTGTTATATTAAGGCATTGTTTTAAAAGTGGTTCACCAGCTTCTCTTTTTCTGCCAGAGTGAGTAAAAATAGAAACTTTCATGCTCTCTCAATGTACTTTCCCTCCAGGAAGTGCACATCTGTGGGGTTATTGGATTGGCTGCCCTTTTGTCATGTGGCGCCCCCGTTCTCAGGCTCCCATTGGTTGGCACCTGTGGGTCTCTTTGAAGGAAAGCCTTTCTGACGGGACTCAGGAGCCCAGAGGAGTTGTTGTGGAAGTGGGAAAGAAGGACAGTGTTGGTGGGTGGGAGGCTGGAGCACGGTGGGGGTGGTGAGTGGTGGGGGGTTGGAGATTGGCGGGCTGAAGCAGTGAGGGGGAAGAGTGGTGGGGGCTAAAGCAGTGAGGGTGGAGGTTGGTGGGTGCTGAAGCAGTGAGGGTGGAAAGTGGTGGGTGCTAAAGCAGTGAGTGTGGAAAGTGGTGGGTGCTAAAGCAGTGAGGGTGGTGAGTGGTGGGGGCTGAAGCAGTGAGGGTGGAGGGTGGTGGGGGCTGAAGCAGTGAGGGTGGAGGGTGGTGGGGGCTGAAGCAGTGAGGGGGGAGAGTGGTGAGGGCTGAAGCAGTGAGGCGGGAGAGTGGTGAAGGCTGAAGCAGTGAGGGGGGAGAGTGGTGGGTGCTGAAGCAGTGAGGGGGGAGAGTGGTGAAGACTGAAGCAGTGAGGGGGGAGAGTGGTGAAGGCTGAAGCAGTGAGGGGGGAGAGTGGTGGTTGCTGAAGCAGTGAGGGTGGAGGGTGGTGGGTGCTGAAGGAGTGAGGGGGGAGAGTGGTGGGGGCTGAAGCAGTACGGGTGGTGAGGGCTGAAGCAGTGAGGGGGGAGAGTGGTGAGGGCTGAAGCAGTGAGGGGGGAGAGTGGTGGGGGCTGAAGCAGTACGGGTGGTGAGTGGTGGGGGCTGAAGCAGTACGGGTGGAGAGTGGTGGGGGCTGAAGCAGTACGGGTGGTGAGTGGTGGGGGCTGAAGCAGTACGGGTGGAGAGTGGTGGGGGCTGAAGCAGTACGGGTGGTGAGTGGTGGGGGCTGAAGCAGTAAGGGTGGAGGGTGGTGGGTGCTGAAGGAGTGAGGGGGGAGAGTGGTGGGGGCTGAAGCAGTACGGGTGGTGAGGGCTGAAGCAGTGAGGGGGGAGAGTGGTGAAGCTGAAGCAGTGAGGGGGGAGAGTGGTGGGGGCTGAAGCAGTACGGGTGGTGAGTGGTGGGGGCTGAAGCAGTACGGGTGGAGAGTGGTGGGGGCTGAAGCAGTACGGGTGGTGAGTGGTGGGGGCTGAAGCAGTACGGGTGGAGAGTGGTGGGGGCTGAAGCAGTACGGGTGGTGAGTGGTGGGGGCTGAAGCAGTGAGGGGGGAGAGTGGTGGGGGCTTAAGCAGTACGGGTGGTGAGTGGTGGGGGCTGAAGCAGTGAGGGTGATGAGTGGTTGGGGCTGAAGCAGTACGGGTGGAGAGTGGTGGGGGCTGAACCAGTGAGTGTGGTGAGTGGTGGGGGCTGAAGCAGTGAGTGTGGTGAGTGGTGGGGGCTGAAGCAGTGATGGTGCAGGGTGGTGAGTGGTGGGGGCTGAAGCAGTGAGGGTGATGAGTGGTGGGGGCTGAAGCAGTGAGGGTGGAGAGTGGTGGGGGCTGAAGCAGTCAGTGTGGTGGGGGCTGAAGCAGTGGTGGTGAGTGGTGTGGGCTGAAGCAGTGATGGTGCAGGGTGGTGAGTGGTGGGGGCTGAAGCAGTGAGGGTGGTGAGTGGTGGGGGCTGAAGCAGTGATGGTGCAGGGTGGTGAGTGGTGGGGGCTGAAGCAGTGAGGGTGGAGAGTGGTGGGGGCTGAAGCAGTCAGTGTGGTGGGGGCTGAAGCTGTGGTGGTGAGTGGTGGTGGCTGAAGCAGTACGGGTGGTGAGTGGTGGGGCTGAACCAGTGAGTGTGGTGAGTGGTGGGGGCTGAAGCAGTGAGTGTGGTGAGTGGTGGGGGCTGAAGCAGTGAGTGTGGTGAGTGGTGGGGGCTGAAGCAGTCAGTGTGGTGAGTGGTGGGGGCTGAAGCAGTGATGGTGCAGGGTGGTGAGTGGTGGGGGCTGAAGCAGTGAGTGTGGTGAGTGGTGGGGGCTGAAGCAGTGAGGGTGGTGAGTGGTGGGGGCTGAAGCAGTGAGGGTGGTGAGTGGTGGGGGCTGAAGCAGTGAGGGTGAGAGTGGTGGAGGCTGAAGCAGTGAGGGTGGAGAGTGGTGGGGGCTAAAGCAGTGAGGGTGGAGAGTGGTGGGGGCTGAAGCAGTAAGGGTGGAGGGTGGTGGGTGCTGAAGCAGTGAGGGTGGTGAGGGCTGAAGCAGTGAGGGTGGTGAGTGGTGGGGGCTGAAGCAGTACGGGTGGAGGGTGGTGGGGGCTGAACCAGTGAGTTTGGTGAGTGGTGGGGGCTGAAGCAGTGATGGTGCAGGGTGGTGAGTGGTGGGTGCTGAAGCAGTGAGGGTGGTGAGTGGTGGGGGCTGAAGTAATGAGTGTGGTGAGTGGTGGGGGCTGAAGCAGTGATGGTGCAGGGTGGTGAGTGGTGGGGGCTGAAGCAGTGAGTGTGGTGAGTGGTGGGGGCTGAAGCAGTGAGTGTGGTGAGTGGTGGGGGCTGAAGCAGTAAGTGTGGTGAGTGGTGGGGGCTGAAGCAGTACGGGTGGTGAGTGGTGGGGGCTGAAGCAGTGAGGGTGGTGAGTGGTGGGGGCTGAATCAGTGAGGGTGGTGAGTGGTGGGGGCTGAAGCAGTGAGGGTGGAGAGTGGTGAAGGCTGAAGCAGTACGGGTGGAGAGTGATGGGGGCTGAAGGAGTGATGGTGCAGGGTGGTGGTGGTGTGTGTGTGCACATGTGTGTGCCTGCATTCATTCGTTAATACATTTTTGTCTGTGTGTGTGTGTGTGTGTGTGTGTGTGTGTGTGTGTGTGTGTGTGTGTGTGTGTGTGTGTGTGTGTGTGTAGGGAGGCATCCCTGTGGCTCTGAGGTAGCAGAGGGCTGGGGATGCAGGGTGATGACATCACAGCTGGCTGCAGAGGGCAAGGGACACAGGGTGATGACAGCTGGGACCTGGAGCAGTGCTGAGCCGGGATCTGGACACTGGAGGGACAGAGAGTCAGGCTCCAGTGATCCTAGTGACAGAAGAGGAAACACAGGTACATATAGTATATAACAGGAGCACAGCCATAACAACCTGCTCATTGCTCAACCGCAGGCCCTTTTCTTTCCAAATAGAAAAGTAGCATCAAGTCTTATGCTTACCCAGCACAATTGTATGTGGTGCTCAAATTGCAAACTGACTTGTGCCATTGCACTGTCACACCCTTGTGATTCGAGCCCCAGTTAAAAACACAGACACCCCTGTCTACCTAATCATCGATCCTTTTCTGTCCTTCCTGATGAAACGTAAACCAAACATATCGACACAGAGTACTGTATATCAATCCATTACTATCTATGGGCAGCCATACACCTACTTTCATGTGGTAGGTTCATACTCTAGGGACTGGTTTCCCAGACACAATGGAGAATCTCCATTGAAAATACTTTTTAGTCCAGGACTAGGTTTAATCTGGGTCTGAGGAACTGGCTCTAGGTGTCTCTGTAGCACACAGCAGACTCTTATGGGGAGACAGTGGCCTCTGGTGGTTAACATTACGCAGTGTGTGTGTGTGTGTGTGAGAGAGAGAGTTTATTTGTGTAAACAGAATTTTTATACACATGCATTTATACTATTATGTTTGTTTGTAAACTGATGCTTTACATTATGACTGGATTGATAAAATAGGTTTGTAATTATTCACCAACATTTTTTTTTTCTCCTACAAATCTAATTTTGGATTACCCCTCTTCCCTGTTGCTCAGTGGTCTGTTCTGGACTTTACCATGAAGCAGACTCCAGATGGAGTCAACTATAATCTTTGTGTGCAGTTGCTTCAGTCCGCCACTAGCTCTGATGCATTTGACATACACACGTTGTTACACACGGCACGCACAAAGATAATTATGTGAAGATGGACACAGAGATACGCACACACATACACTTACTTAGACACACTCAGACACACAAGCACACTATATTTTGCACATACATTTTATATGGTTCATTGAAGTCATTGTACCTCACGTGTTGTCATATAAAGCAGTGTATTGGTTTTGGCCCTAGCATTACATCGCTGATTCAAAAATCAAAGCTTGATGATGAGTTGGTTATTTGAATCATCTGTATAAAACAAAACGTGCATCCAGGGGGCCTCGGGGATCGAGTTTGGGAAACCCTGACTGATTTAGAGAAGCACGCAGCTGCAGTGGACGTTGCCCGTCAGAAACAGGTCAGGTGTACTTCTACAGCCTGTCCACCAGGTGGAGGTATAACCCACCACGTACATCACCTGTCGACAGCTGGGTATAGTACACAGCCTCCCAATCCCCACCTTACCAGGAACTGCAATATCACCGCATATATAGAAAATTAGGGAATCAAAACGTATAGTTGACTTTCAAAATATATAATAAATCAACCAATAGCTCAATGTAATTGTAATTCATATTAGTTCATATGCAATAGGAGATCAGAAATGATAAATGTTACACTCTGAGAAAAGCAATAGTTCTAATAACCTTGAATAACAAATGATCTATTCTTCTTTCCATTTACAGTTGAGCAAATACATTGCACTCCTATTGCATTTACTTGTTTTTAACTAGTTTGAAAAGCTATCGATTTGACTGTAGGGAAGAGAAGATGTTTCCTAATCACATGTCCTAATTAGATCAATAGAAAAAAATGTGGCAAAGATTGTCTAACAGCGGGACCCTGTTACTACTCCATGACTTTTGCTCTGACTACAAACACACAGGATAGTCTGATGGAGAAGGTTAGTGGCTGGGGTAGCACTGTGCAGATTATGTAGTAATCAGTTCATTGAGGTTATGCTGCATGGATGTGTTTGGGAAAATAACACACTGTCCTATGTTATAGACAGCCCACTCATTATCTCAGCGAATCATGGCTAGCAGGAAGGTTGCTGACTTTTTCAGTGGCTAAACCAACTGGGCTCATAATTTAACAATTCTATTCATATGTACAGATGGCATACACATTTGTTATTAAGGCACATTAAATTTCACATGTTCCAAAAGGCATTTCTGCCCAAAAAAATAATTTAGATTTAAAAAAAAAAGTTTACATTCAAATGGCTCTCCTGTGAAGTAGTGATGCGCGACATATGCCTAGTTTCCAGAAAGGAGTCACAATTGTTTAGTCCCCACAAGGATAGTAAAACAATCGTGTGTGTGTGTGTGTGTGTGTGTGGATGACCCTAGGCCAGTGCTCAGTGATGTGCGTGTGTGTGTGTGTGTGTGGATGACACCAGGCCAGTGCTCAGTGATGTGTGTGTGTGTGTGTGTGTGTGTGTGTGTGTGTGTGTGTGTGTGTGTGTGTGTGTGTGTGTGTGTGGATGACACCAGGCCAGTGCTCAGTGATGTGTGTGTGTGTGTGTGTGTGTGTGTGTGTGTGTGTGTGTGTGGATGACACCAGGCCAGTGCTCAGTGATGTGTGTGTGTGTGGATGACACCAGGCCAGTGCTCAGTGATGTGTGTGTGTGTGTGTGGATGACACCAGGCCAGTG